>NW_026926910.1:0-29217 GCF_032062105.1 Saccostrea cuccullata | reverse complement strand
TCTATAGAAAACGAAATGCGAAATAAATAAGAAGTATTATAAATTAAAAAAAAACCTTTTAATTAAATGGCATATTTTTATCTTGTCTACGATATATCAATAATGAGCATGTTAAGGAGGAATGCCACTATTATAGACTCAACCTTTTTAAACAATGTTTTCAGCAGTGAAAGGTCCACATTAGCTCTTAACTAAATAAATATGATTTTTTTTGCATTTTTTCAAATAAAATGAAAAAAAAAATTATCTTCAAATAAAATGCTTTCTTTTAAAAATTTTGCTGTAAATGAATACATCACATAATTATGAATATATGTAATAAAACATTTAAAGAAAAGCCGAATAGATATTTTTAAAAATTAGCTAATTTTTAAAAATATCTATTCTATAGATAAAAAATAAAACACATAACTTGTAAATATTTTTTAAACCTGTGTTTAAAATCTTCTTAAAACCAGTCACAACTGGGGTGAACATGTTTGTTAATCATATTTATAAAAGAAATTGAAGCGAAATAGTCAAATTTTAGAGAAATTATAATTTTTTTTTGCCAATCCCGATCAAAATTAAACCGATCCCAACCATAATTGTACAATTATTGGAAACAAATAACATTTCCCCAAGAACATAGCCCGATTGGATTACAACATAATTTAACTAAACTATTAAATAGATATCTTTATCATAAATACATGAAAGAGGCAATAAATTAGTGTTTTATAAATTTTGTAATAATTTTGATCGGGTAGGTCCAAATATCAAAAAATTATATCTCTAAATTTTCTCGATATCATTTCAATTTCTTTTTAAAATATGATTGACAAACACGTTCTCCTCAGTTGTGACTAGTTTCATGGTGCTAATATCGGCCTTTCAATGCTGAAACCATTGTTAAAAAAGGATGCGCCAAAGATCTATGAAATAAATAATAAAAAATCCGTCTTCCAGAAACATAATAATGTCCTTCGTGATTTTCAATGCATAATCGAAGTTTTGATACTTACCAATTGGGTGGACTTGTATGAAAGCAAAGAAACCGGTACCTGTACCTTTTGCGATCTTTTGGTTAGACGGGGTCACGTGACCCCGTCTATTAGTTTACTGTCAGAGCCCTCAAAACGGAAGCCGCGGTGATAACACAAGAATTAAATCTACGCTATATCAAAGAGTGCAGAAATATTTTTGATAAAATATAAACGTTCTGTATCAAACTGAGGGGAGTGATATAAACTTTTTTTTCAAAATCAAATTAATGAAGCATTCTGTAAATGTAAAATCAAAATATTAATTGTAAAACACACTAGTAAACGAAGTACTCTTCTGCGTAGTATTACGACTGCGTACACACCACCCATTGTTTACTTCCGGAAAAATATTAATTCGGACCAGGTGAAATTCGGACAGTTCAAAAAGGTTTCTAGACTTAGCAATTATTGAAATTCCTCCCTCAGATTAAATGAAAAACGCGAATATATATTATTCACAGTTTTGTTTTTAGTATGTTTATTAAAAATATCTCGTTCAAAAATCAGATTTGTTAAATCTAACATGAAAATATTTTGACCCCGTCTTTCAGTACTGTCTCAGTACTTTGATGTGGTTTTACGGTCGTAATTATAGAGGGTTCAATAAATAAGTCAACTAAGGTAACTCAAATGACATAGAATTATCCCATGTTTCCCACTATTGTTGATGTCCCTGGCATACTCTCAAAACTAGACAGTGATTCCTTATACTTCCATTTCATTGTGAAATAAAATTGTAGATTTAGACTTTAAAAATGTAGACATAGACTTAAATCACACGAGGACTTCCATGCCAATTTCAATAGTCCTCGCCAACTGACGTCAAACACAAAGGCAGCCGCACGAGATTTACATGCATATTTGGCCTCCTTAGCGTCAGACACAGAGACAGATGCGCACGAGATTTGCATGCGTATTAGGCCTCCTTAGCTCCTGACCTATCGACCTGCATAATTTACATTCCGGCAGAGTTATCAAAATATAAACTACGACATCTTTCAAAGAGTTATCACAGAGAAAAAATTAGAAATGGAAATATTTTTAATTAAATGTTAAGTATGGGACAATGTGTATGCGTATAGATAAAGAAACTAATTTTTAATCCTCATATACATGTACATGTAAAATAAGTACACCCATAATTTTGTCATATTTTATGAACTACCGGTTTATTTGTGAGAAAAAATTTAAAAAAAGTAATTGACATTTATTATGATTAAGTCAAATATTTTTCGTTCACCTCATTTCAAATCATTTTTATCTATTTGTTTAGTCAGTTATTCCGTTTATTTGTAAAATAAATGTACAATAATTACCTTCTGAGGTGGTGAAAACAACATTAACATTCGTAGAAGACGGACTTAGAGAACTAGTTTCCCAGGCAGACAAGGTCAAGGACGATGTCCTAATCTCAGCATCAGTTTGATAAAGTGTGCTTATCATGTCACTGGGAAGACACATCAAGTTTGATACTGGTAGATCGATGAGACGGGTTCCGTTCAAGTCGGCAGGGGAAGCACATTCTTGATGGGGCAATTCCAAGATCAATCTCTCTGATTTCAGAAATCTGCCAAAGCCTTTTAGCTCGCAATCACAGTGAAAAGGATTACCATTTATATAACTGTTAGAAAGACAAATGCATTAAATATATATCAAGACTACATTTTTGGAACAACAATTCGGATGCATTGACAAATACACTTATCTTAAACGAAATCCGTAGAATGGAAAACAAAAAAAATAAACAGTCATTTAAACACTGTTGTAAAACTTGTTAAATAAGCATTGTCGAAGTATATACGGAGATTAGTGTCACTAGACGATGAAATAGCTGCTATCGCCCGTGTCTGTATATTCAATACTTATGGAGACCAATCATCCGGTACATCTTTTCATACGTATTCTGACCTTAAACGTTTGGATGGCTTCCGGTGAACACTGTTTAATCACGGTCTATTATATTTATATTATATTTAAATGTGGACATAATAAAAATGGACAAACCAATTTTGCAGGTTAAATATTTAGAAGTAAATTATGCTTTAAAAAGTTAAAAATTAGTTGAACGGAGTAAATAGCAAGGTAAACTAAGACCCCTTTTTTCGTCCCTGATTTGTGGTGTTTCAGGGTCAAAAGCAAGGCCATAAATTTGGTGCCCCCTCTAAGGTAAATTCCCGAATCTGCTCCTGTTGCGAATTTAATTTCTAACAATATTAATGAAAATGTTCTCTTTATGCCCTCTGGTTTCTGCCATTTTTCTCATTTCTATTTCTTTATCAGTTTATTCTTCATAATGAATATAATTGCATAAGGAATGATATTTTTAATCACAAGAAAACATTGAATTAGATAAAGAAGTTCAAGTCTTCCTTGTATCAAGTCTTACAAATTTATGGTAAAGTTACCATTGTTAAATGCATTGTTAAAATCATTGCAAAAGTTTCAATTGCCGATAAGAATGGGTTGTGTTGTTGATTTTTTGATATGACGTCATCCTTTAATGCCTGTTTTTTGGCATAGTACACATGTAAATACTCCAAGGTAAAGCTTAACAATTAATTTGTTTACGTTATGAAAGAAAATCTTGGGATACTTAACTATGAAATAAATAAAGACTTCAAACTGGAAAAATAGTGTAAAGTGTAAAAAAAGGGAACTTTCAAACATTTGTCTCAAACATGATACAGATATGGTATAATAAGAGTTTGTGAATGAATAAAGCATTTAATGAAAGCTCTCTGTTTTTTTAGTTTCAAAATGATATATATATATATATATATATATATATATATATATATATATATATATATATATATATATATATATATATATATATATATATATATAGTATATTTTCTTAACAATATGGTTTGAAAAATGGGTCGTAGCAAATTGTTTCATAAAACTGCTTATAAAAGTATTTTTTTCTGGTGGTTGGAGAATTAAAAAAAACCACTCAATTTCGCTATACAACTTCTTCCATTTTATCGTAATATCTATCTCAATAATATTGTATTATTTAAAATAATGAACAAAAGAGAATGTTTAAGTACATCAATTTCAAGCTATTTCATTCAAGTTTTAGAATATGAGGAAACTCTTGAAATATCTATTTTTTAATTTAATAAATCTAAACAAATTATGAACCAGAAAAAAGATCATTTAATGATTCTTATTAATATGGAAATAAGCACATTATACAATATTCACATTTCTCATTTTTGTGTAATTCTAGATATCTATGAAAAATAGAAAGATTTGTAAGGTTCATTCAATATGTATAGTGGATTTCAAAGTACATGTATCCTACTTTGACTTATTTATCTCTTCACTGGAACCTCTATCCGAAGAATCCAAGCACTTTAAGTGCTTTCGATGGATTTATTATTTTAAATCAAAGCAATCCCTGATGTTTTTTAAGTATATGATGTTCTCATTTTGATGAATTTTTTTTATTTTAAATCAAAGCATTCCCTTATGTTTTTTAAGTATATGATGTTCTCATTTTGATGAATTTTTTATTTTAAATCAAAGCAATCGCTTATGTTTTTAATTATATAATGTTCACATATTCATATCAATCAGGATACAGTATAGAATATTATATTGATTAAAACGGTAACATGAAAAACTCAAATTTATATTTTCTGAATTTTAAACAGTGATAAAATACTTTTTTTTTAATTTATAAATTCTATACTTACAGAAACAAGAGATTTAAGAAACCACTAAATGCATTCTCCTGTATCGTGGTTATTCTGTTGTCGGATAGGTATCTATTGTAAATGTAGTGAAAAAAGACGAAGATAAGAACATTGTTCTGGATAGAATATTCAATATCTATAACTACCTAGAGAAAATGAAACCATTTTTGAATCCATACATTTTGAAAATTTTCATCATTCATGTTCTTTTTAATGGAAAATCTTACTAAGGTAGTGTGAATATCATTTAAAAAAAACCCAGAAGAATCATATACTTAAAGTACACAAAAAGATAACAAATGCAAAGACTTAAATACCGGTTCATTGAAAGTGGATGTAATTTGTAACAATATCAATGAAAATGTGACATTGTGATAAGAAAAAAATGTTTTTCAGTAAAAATTTACATTTACTGTTTTCTTGGGGTTAAAATAAATAATCAATTGTGTTGACCACTGATCCGACTTTTCTAAATCATTTGTCATCATTTGTTGATGAGTGTGCAGCACTGACTATATCACTGTCAACAATGACGTAGAGTGATGTGTCATCAGCAAATAATCGGACATTATTTGTTAAATTTTAAGAAATATCATTAATCTAAAATAAAAATAAGAACCCAGCAGGCACGCAACGTTGTTTCAACGTTGAAAGGTAGTGAAATATAGGTTGCAACGTTGCGCAACTATATTTCAACGTTGCTTCAACGTTGAGGTTTCATTGTTTCAACGTTGAGGTTTCAACATTGAATTCTCAACCTTTTTTCAACGTTGAAATAACGTTGAAGATGCAACATATTTTCAACGTTGAATGTTAACCGATATATCAACGTTGAAACAACGTTGAAGATGCAACATATTTTCAACGTTGAATGTTAACCGATATATCAACGTTGAAACAACGTTGAAGATGCAACATATTTTCAATGTTGGATGTTCGTCGATATTTCAACGTTGAAACTACGTTGAAGCAGCAACATTTTTTCAACGTTGAATGTTTGTCAATATTTCAACGTTGAAACAACGTTGAAGCTGCGACATATTTTCAACGCTGAATGTTTGTCTATATTTCAACGTTGAAACAGCGTTTAAGCTGCAATATTTTTTCGACGTTGGATATTCGTTGGTATTTCAACGTTAAAACAACGTTGAAGATTTAACATGTTTTCTGTTATATTGATAGAGTTGAAACAATGTTTAAAAATTCAACTTTAAATGATTGATGATTTCATCTTTGAAACAACATGAAAGATGCAACATATTTTTAACTTTAGGAAAGTTAGGAAAATCAAACGTTGAAACAAAGGGTAACTAGATGCTGTCATGAGATAGTAATACCCGCACTAAGGTGTTTGCCTCTAAATGCACACTCCTTTAAATTGGGCTTTACCAAGGGAAAAGTCAATATAATTCAATAATTTACATAATAGGGCCTCCATGTATTCATCAAATTGAGCATAATATTCTCAAGTGACCATGTGACCCATGGGTCTCGATCTTATAGGTATTTCATATTCGAAATTCATTACCAGTCTGAAATTAAACAACAGAATTTAATTAATGATGCAAATTAGGTTTGATAAGGGGGGGGGGTTATAAATTTTTTGCCCATAATTGGAACTTTTTAAATCTATTTTCTCATATAGATCAACAACAAATAATATTATTCAAATTAGTGTATGGCGTTTTTAATTTTTTTTTTCAAAATGTACAAACTTTTTTTATATTTGATTAGGCAGAAACACCTTGAAAGCTGCCATATACCCAATCAATTTATTCAACCCCCATCCCTCTCCCATCAACACACACACACAAACACTCCCTATTTTCCTGTTTTTAGAAATAGGCCTAGATGGCAAAGTTAAGATAAAACATCTTTTGTAAATAATAATTTTAAATTATCTTATACTATAAATGTATCTGAAGACCTGCATCACATTGGGCTTGCGTCACGTACCCAACTTAAGTACTAGTTTTACCATTATCATTTTTAGATATCACTGCACGTGCAGTACTAGTGTTGTGTACACATCATTGCATGTATGTCAGTAGGAATTATTTTTTGTTTTAATTGGATTATACTTCAAGCTGATGGGACCTATGGCAGTCGGTAAGTACAAGTTTTGGTATAGATTTGGGTAAAATAGTCTGAAATGCAACTGGTTAGGTTAAAGTTTAAAGGATCAAAGGTCATCCGATGCTTTTCACAATCTGAAGAGTTATCGCCCGTTATCGACGTTACATTCAGTTACAAGATAGGCCTACAGAATTTTTTTCTGGGAGGGAGGGGGGATTTCCAGACCAGAATTTCCTGAGAAGCAAATAAAAGGAGAAGTTATGGTGGTGTCCGTTTTCTAGGGTGGAAGGCATCCAAAGTCTTTTTTATTTGCTTCAGTATATATTATAGTCCTGCAAATTCGGGGGGGATCTCCCAATCCACTCCCTGTCCCTGTAAACAGTAATGACAAATGATCATGTGACTCCTAAATAGTAGAAAACTTTTTCCATTTGACTATACATTATTTTGCTTTTTGTGTTATTATGTTATGTAAATTTAATCGTATAAAGGTTTTGAACCCCCTGGAGGTCATCCCCACTCTCCTAATGATTCTAACTGGAAATGTTCACAATATGACTGCATTAAATTAAATAAAAGTGCATCAATGATAAGATTGCTTGACATTTCATTCATCAACCTATCCTCCTAGAATTAGGAATGAAAATCATTCAAGGAGATAGACCACATTAAAGTATTTGTATATAGGCTATTAACATTTTTTTTTAAATGTAAAAACAAGTAGTAGTTTGCATATACATGTCATGAATAAACAGGGGTCTGGGAAGGGGTGAGGGGAAGGATCAAGTTCATGTCTCTTTACGTCTTAATGGTTGAAAACTCCTAAGATGAATGTTGACCACAAATCTGACTTGTCCTCATTATTTTTCAAGTGGTGGTGTCTCCATTTGAGTGAAAATTTCCTGAGAGAGATGTTTAACACCAAACAAACAATTAAATGACATAAAAACACAATATTGATTTGCGTTAAGAAATATTCAGGGGATTTTTTCCATCATAAATCTTCTCAAGAACAGCAAGGGCATTATTGTCCCCCGTTTTGGGGGAAAGGGAGGGAACATTAAATCTTATTTGTCTGTCAGTCTGGCCATCTTTGACAGTATGTGCATCTGTCACAATAAATTTACCCTTGGTTATAACTTTTGAATAATAAGAGATAGGGCTTTCATATTTCACATGTACATTACCACAAAACTTTCTAAATGTACTATGATTTTTTAACCCAAGTGAGACCTTGACCTTAAAGTTTTACCTACTTTCCAAAAAATAACATTTTAAATTAATCATTTTGAAAGAGAAAAGATATGGCATTTAAATTATACATGTATATTACATGTGAAAAGACTTTTCTAAATATATCATGACTTTTGACTCTGTGACCTTGACCTAGAAGTTTAACCTACTTTTCAAAAATATTATATTATATATATATATATATATATATATATATATATATATATATATATATATATATATATATATATATATATATATATATATATATATATATATATATATATATATATACTTTTGATTGAAAAGAGATGGGACTTTCATATTTGACATGTACTTTACCTGCAACAAAATATTTCGAGCATGCGATGATCCCCCCCCCCCCCCTTTGACCTAATTTTTATAAAGTGACATATAGGGGTGCATATTTGACACACAATCTGCCATAAATTATGACATCCCATTCACTTAAACACAGAAAGCAGAGGACCACAATTCTTTGAATTTGCTTGTATAATCTTGATATGGAAACATCCTCATATAATGTAGATTCAAGTTTTTTATGGTACGCCATGATTAGGAATACATGTATAGTTTTTGTCAAGTCCGTCCCCAACCCTTCCATCTGTCTTTCATCGAGCTAAAAGAAACTTTCTAGATATTTTTATCAAAGTTCATATGTTGATGCATATACTGATGTAAACTATCCCACTGCGGCGATATTTTTTGACCTTGACTTTCCTTTGACCTTCACTTAACTTTTCTTAAAATTAGTGTCTAGCTTTATTTTAAAGAAACCATAATGATTCAAGTTGTGTAATGAAACTTCACATGATGATATGTACTGATGTAAGATTTACAATGCTTCACCCTTTTTTTACCTTGACATTTCCTGTGACCTTGACCTCACTTTTCTAAAATTAATGTCTTAGACTAGATCAGTTTTGAATAAACAATTCAAGATATATTTATCAAACTTCATATGCTAATACATACTGATGAGAGCTATTATTGCATTAACTAATTTTGACCTTGAATTTTCTTTTGACCTTGACCTCACTTTTTAAAATATGTGTTTATCTAAGTTTTAAATAAACCATTAATTATATTTTTATCAAACTTCATATGCTAATAGTAAATTCACACTGATGTAAGCTTTTCAACTAGAACAACATTTTGACCTCAACCTTTCCTTTGAACTCTCTTTTCTTAAAACAAAGTGTTAAGCTCAGTTTCATTAAATCATTCAAGATATTTTTATCAAACATAATATGCTGATATGTATTAGTGAAAGCTATTCAGCTGCATGAAAAACTTCATCTTGCACATTCCTGTGACCTTGACCTCCCTCCTCTTTAATTTGTATTTTGCTTAGTTTTAGAGAAATAATTTAAGACATTTTTATGTTTAGCACGCACTTATACATAATTTGATGAGAATTTATTATCTATATCCAATTTATTTATATTTTAGTTTCAATTCTGAAAAAAAAAACTGTTTAAGATATTTTCATCAAACTTTATACACTAATACAAATTTTCATGTACCATTAGTAATACACATCTGGCGGGACATTTATGTCCTATAGACATATTTCTAGTTTTTCAAATCATCACCTCAGGCTAGGGTCAGGCCACAATTGGGGATCAAAGTTTTATTTAGGAATAAAAGGAAACACAATATCAAAATTCTTCTTTTCAAGGACACCAAGACCATGATTAATATGGAAATATTCTCAAGAGGTGTAGATTCAAGTTTGTACAAATCAAGACCCCCAGGGTTAGGGAGGGGCCATATTTTTCCTGCCCTTTTTAGCTCACCTAAGCCGAAGGCTCAAGTGAGCTTTTCTGATCAAAATTTGTCCGTTGTCTGTCGTTGTCGTCGTCGTCGTAGTCGTTGTCGTTGTTGTAAACTTTTCACATTTTCATCTTCTTCTCAAGAACCACTGAGCCAATTTCAACCAAACTTAGCACAAAGTATTCTTAGGTAAAGGGGAATCAAGTTTGTTCAAATGAAGGGCCACGCCCTTTTCCAAGGGGAGATAATCATGAATTTGTTAAAAATTAATTGCATTTTTAAAAAATCTTCTTCTTAAGAACCGCTGTGCCAGGAAAGATGAAACTCATGTGGAAGCATCCTCAGGTAGTGTAGATTCAAGTTTGTTCAAATCATGACCCCCAGGGCAAGGCTGGGGCCAAAATGGCTGACCCAAGTTTTACATAGGAATATATAAGAAAAATCTTTAAAAATCTTCTTCTCCAGAACCACTGGACCAGGAAATATGAAACTCATGTGGAATCATCCTTAGGTACTGAAGATTCAAGTTGTTCAAATCATGACCCCCGGGGCAAGGGTGGGGCCAAAATGGCCGACCCTAGTTTTACAAAGGAATATATAGGAAAAATCTTTAAAAATCTTCTTCTCCAGAGCCACTGGGCCAGGAAAGATGAAACTCCTGTGGAATCATCCTCAGGTAGTGTAGATTCAACTTTGTTCAAATCATGACCCCTAGGGCAAGGATGGGGCCAAAATGGCCGACCCAAGTTTTACATAGGAATATATAGGAAATATCTTTAAAAATCCTTCTCAATTACCACTGGGCCAGGAAAGATGAAACTCATGTGGAATCATCCTCAGGTAGTGTAGATTCAAGTTTGTTCAAACCATGACCCCCGGCCCTGGGGATAGGGTGGGGCCAAAATGGCCGACCCAAGTTTTACATAGGGATATATAGGGAAACCTTTTAAAATCTTCTTTTCAAGTACTTCAAAGCTATGATAAGTGATATTTATATGGAATCATCCTCAGGTAGTGTAGATTCTAGTTTGTTCAAATGACGAACACCTGGAAGGGGGGGGGGAGTAAATTCAAGCCCAATGTGCTCAGGTGAGCGCTGTGGCCCCTGGGCCTCTTGTTTGCCATCCACATGAAAATTCAAATTTTGAAACCATTTTACACATACGCAAAACAAACCAATCATTTTCTAAATGATCATGGTTTAAAGCTATTGCAGCATAAGATATTAGGAAAGTTCTTGAAAGCAGGGTGATTAAACATCAATTTTCGACCCTCATTTGACCCCCTTGGGCAAAATCAAAATTCTGAAACCTTACTACACATCTACATGACACCACCAACCAACTCCCAAAAAATGATCAGGCTTCTGTGTGAAATGTAGAAGGAGTTCAGGGAAGATGGTGCTTTTAGCATAAAAAACGTCATTTTTCGACCCCCTTGGGCAAAATCAAAATTCCGAAACCTTACTGCACATCTACATGTAACCACAAACCAACTCCCAAAAAATGATCAGGCTTCTGTGTAAAATGTAGAAGGAGTTCAGGGAAGATGATGCTTTTAGCATAAAAAACGTCATTTTTCAACCCCCTTGGGCAAAATCAAAATTCCAAAACCTTAGTGCACATCCACATGACACCACCAAACATCTCTTAAAAGATGATAAGGCTACCTATTCAAATGTAAGAGGAGTTCAGGGAATACAGTTCTTTTTGCATAAAAAACATCATTTTTCGACCCCCATTTGACCCCCCGGGGCAAATCAAAATTCCGAAACCTTACTGCACATCTACATGACACCACCAACCAACTCCCAAAAAATGATCAGGCTTCTGTGTGAAATGTAGAAGGAGTTCAGGGAAGATGGTGCTTTTAGCATAAAAAACGTCATTTTTCGACCCCCTTGGGCAAAATCAAAATTCCGAAACCTTACTGCACATCTACATGTAACCACAAACCAACTCCCAAAAAATGATCAGGCTTCTGTGTAAAATGTAGAAGGAGTTCAGGGAAGATGATGCTTTTAGCATAAAAAACGTCATTTTTCAACCCCCTTGGGCAAAATCAAAATTCCAAAACCTTAGTGCACATCCACATGACACCACCAAACATCTCTTAAAAGATGATAAGGCTACCTATTCAAATGTAAGAGGAGTTCAGGGAATACAGTTCTTTTTGCATAAAAAACATCATTTTTCGACCCCCATTTGACCCCCCGGGGCAAATCAAAATTCCGAAACCTTACTGCACATCTACATGACACCACCAACCATCTCTTAAAAGATGATTAGGCTACTGAGTAAAATGTAAGAGGAGTGTAGGGAAGACGGGGCTTTTTGCATAAAAAACATCAATTTTCGACCCTCATTTGACCACCTTGGGCAAAATCAAAATTCTGAAACCTTACTACACATCTACATGACACCACCAACCAACTCCCAAAAAATGATCAGGCTTCTGTGTGAAATGTAGAAGGAGTTCAGGGAAGATGGTGCTTTTAGCATAAAAAACGTCATTTTTCGACCCCCTTGGGCAAAATCAAAATTCCGAAACCTTACTGCACATCTACATGAAACCACAAACCAACTCCCAAAAAATGATCAGGCTTCTGTGTAAAATGTAGAAGGAGTTCAGGGAAGATGGTGCTTTTAGCATCAAAAACGTCATTTTTCAACCCCCTTGGGCAAAATCAAAATTCCAAAACCTTACTGCACATCCACATGACACCACCAAACATCTCTTAAAAGATGATAAGGCTACTTAGTCAAATGTAAGAGGAGTTCAGGAAAGACGGTTCTTTTTGCATAAAAAACATCATTTTTCGACCCCCATTTGACCCCCCGGGGCAAATCAAAATTCCGAAACCTTACTGCACATCTACATGACACCACCAAACATCTCTAAAAGATGATAACGCTACTTAGTCAAATGTAAGAGGAGTTCAGGGAATACGGTTCTGTTTACATAAAAAACGTCATTTTTCTATCCCCATTTGACCCCCCGGGGCAAAATCAAAATACAGAAACCTTACTACACATCTACATTACACCACCAACCATCTCCCAATAGATGATTAGGCTGCGGAGTAAAATAAAAAAGGAGTTCAGGGAAGACAGGGCTTTTTGCATAAAAAACGTCATTTTTCGACCCCCATTTGATCCCCCGGGGCAAAATCAAAATTCCGAAACCTTACTGCACATCTACATGACACCACCAACCATCTCCCAAAAGATGATTAGGCTGCTGAGTAAAATGTAGAAGGAGTTCAGGGAAGAAGGGCCTTTTTATATAAAAAACGTCATGACGTCATATGTTTAAAATGACGTCACGAAAATGACGTAAATTTAGAATTTTCATGATTTGTACAGAAAATGTATATTTTACGTCTATATTTTGAGTAAAAATCACCGAGCGCAGATTTGATCAGGCTCAATATTTTGATATTTTGTGTAGAATGATAATACCAATGAAATATGTAAATATTGTTCCTGAGCAAACTTGCGCTGTATAAATTTTAAAGCTAAAATTGTTGAAATTTTGTCCATTTTGTCCTCTTTCGAAAAAATGACAAAAAATCGAACTTGTTTGTAAACGTCATAAAAACAAAAAAAATGTCAATATACTACTTTGAAACTATAATATGATCTGTTAATTTTTATTTCTCATACAATTTATAAAATTCAGCACATATCAAGAATTTTTCAAAATTTGACTTTTGTGGGGGGAAGGATATACAGTATACCGCATATAGTTCTTTATTAGATTGTGTCAAGGAGTGATTTTGTGTATTTTACTTGTACTTTGATGTTTCAGCATCTGTGTTGTATTTATCAAATTTGACATCTCTTCCCCCTCCGTCCCACATATCAATGACAGTATTGTGAGTTATATGTTTAGAGTAGAGATAAAAGCTTGAGCATTTCCTGTCCAGAGAATTCTGTAGAAATTTATGTCAACCATTCTTTCCTTTGATGTTACATTTGAGTTTCATTGGATATCTTTATAAATGTGGGCGGAGTTTAGGGGAAAGAGATGAGATGTGAGTTGAGTATCAGATAGAGTCTTAGTTTTGATAGCTTAGCGATTAAATGTAACCTTAGGAATTCCTTGAATAAAAAGTGAAAACGAAAATATGTAGTGACGAGTAATATTTTGAAGGACATTTCATCATCGTCACAGTTGGTGGAGAATCCTATAACTGGTGGAATTCATGGAAAATGGTCCTGAAAATGACTTTTTCAGAAAATGCCGGTCACGAGACAACAGGCACTACAACAACTCGAACCAACTGAAGTGACCATAGATAGAGAAACATGTAACAACAGATCCGAGCAGAGCAAACCTGAAAGTGAACCTGAAAGTACAAATATGTCTACAGAACTTAATGCTTCAATTCAAGAACTTATAGGTGTTATGAAAGAACAATCAAATACAGAGCCAAACAACACAAAGAAGAATAGTGTGTTCAAACCTGAGAAAATTTCAGGACATGATGATATTAATCTATGGATATCCCGTTTTAGAAGTTGGACAAAAATTGCTGGGATTGCTACAGATGCAGAAGCAATATTTGACGCACTGAGGTTGTTAGTACCAGATACCGATGTAATTGGCTAGAAAACCTAGAGTTTACAAATGAAAGCGATTTGTATGAGCAAGTTACAGAACATTTTAACAACAAAACCCCAATATGGCTTTTAGAACAAACCCTTTGGGGTAGGGCTATGACAAACTCAGAAACTCTGGAAGACTATATTAAAGATATAGAGAAAATTTGTACCAGACTGCAAAAATCAGAACGAGAAAAGATGACGGCCTTTGTTAGAGGTCTGCCACCCAACATCAGGATCCATGTGGTGCAAAATAATCCACAAACTTGGGAGGAAACAACGAAGAGAGCCCGTCTTGCACAAGAAGCAAGCTCCTTGGAAAATACAAGGCAATCTCCAAAGGATCTCGAGTCCATTGTCAATGTGCAAACAAAGTGCATTGAGGAATTAACGAAGGCCGTGGGTGCGCTTCAGGCACAGTCCACCGTGTGTCCGATAGGAGAGCCGGCGTCCAGAGATTTACACGTCCGGTGCCAGTTGTGTTTCAAGAAGGGCCACTCCGCACGCGAATGTCGAAATAATAACCGAAAACAAGTGCCGACAGATGTCCAGTGCTTTTATTGCCGTAAAACCGGTCATATCAAGCGACAGTGTAGGAAATTCCGTGAGGATACGGCCAAGTTAAACGAGTGAGACCCAGTACGACCGGGGGTGTTACTGGGTCATGTGAAATTTCCGAATCCCCTATGAAGTCAACAAATTTTGAGGGAACTATTTCTCACACCGGTAAGACATCAGATTCTGAAATTAAAGATAGTGTTTTCGTAACATCAGTAGGTCTTTTGAGAAATTTTGTACCTATGAGAATTCAAGAACATGATCTTTTTGCTATGGTTGATACAGGTGTGTTGCAAATGAAAACATCCTTTGTAAATATGATTTTATCAAAACTTCTTGCACCATTACAAAGAGCGATAAGCATTTTATTGTTACAGCAAATAGTGAGAAAGTTCCTATCAATAGAATGTTATTTGTTGATGTTGAAATATCAGGATGCATTGTCAATGTGAAATTTTATTTGCTTCCAAATTTAATGACTGATTTTATCTTAGGTTTAGATTTTTTGCATGCAAACAACGTCACCATTCAATTTGGTAGCAAAGAATTGTCCATTGACCCCAGACGAACGTTGTCGACGATCAAAGACATGACAATCCCCTCTAAGACCGAGACAGTTATAACTGCATGTGTACAAGGGCAGAAATTACCTCATGGGGTTCTTGGCATCAGCTCGGGAAATGTAAGTAACCCAGAGGGGCTTATTTTTGGGAATGCCTTGTGCTATTTAAAAGATGGGGAAACGTTTTTAAGAATTGCCAACTTTACTGAAAACGACATAAAAATTCAAAAAGGGGATGCCATTGGGAAATTTTGTTGCTTAGCTTGGGACGACAGTTTAGTTAAACTACCCGATACTGCAAATAGTACCAAAGAAGGAAATGTTCACGTGACCCCACCCCCTACCCAAGGATTCAGAATGGGTGAAAATCTCACTGAATCACAGTCCCAAAAATTACAGAGTTTGTTTGACAAATATTCACACGTATTTTCTGGGCCAGAGGGTAAAATGGGCAATTGTGACATTATTCAGCATGAAATAAGTATTGTAGAAAATACAATGCCAATCAGGCAAAGGGCTTACCGCTTAAGTCAGAAACAAAAAGAAGTGATGTCCGAAATGTTAGAGGACATGATATCACAGGGTATTATAGAAGAGTCTACAAGCCCCTGGGCTTCGCCTTGCATGTTAGTCACTAAGAAAAATAATAGTGGCTACAGATTTGTGTGTGACTACAGAAAATTGAATCAGTGTTCAAAGATTCAAGCGCAACCAATACCAACTGTCGAGGAATCGTTAGACAGTTTGGGATGTCAGAGTCCAGCATGGTTTTCTAGCTTGGACCTACATAGCGGGTTCTATCAGGTTTCGATTCATGAGAATTCCAGACAGTATACAGCTTTCAGAACTCACATGGGCTTGTTTCAATTCAAGCGCTTACCCATGGGTCTGGCCAATTCACCGGGTACTTTTCAGAGGGTTATGGGGGCTGTATTACGGGGTTTGTCTTGGAAATCATGTCTCGTATACCTAGATGACATTATCGTGTTTTCAAAAACATTTGATGAGCACTTAGTGCATCTTGAAGAAGTATTTGAAAGGTTAGCTGCAGCTGACCTACGACTTAAGGCAGAGAAGTGCAATTTTGCACACAATGAATTACGATATCTTGGTCATATTGTTAGTAAGTCTGGTATCAGTCCAGACCCAGACAAGGTCAAGGCGGCACAGGATTACCCGACTCCTTGCAATATCAAGGAACTGAGAGCCTTTTTAGGTCTATCGGGTTATTATAGGAAAATTATTCCTAATTACAGTAAAACTGCTTCACCGCTTTATGAACTAACAAAGAAAGATGTTAGTTTTCACATGAATGAAAAGGCAATGGCTGCGTTTCAGTCATTGAAACGAAAACTCATAGAGCCTCCAATATTAGGCTTCCCTGACCTTGATCAACCTTTTCTCTTATATACTGATTGCAGCGCGGATTCTGTGGGCGCTGTCTTATCACAGGTGCAAGGCACGGTTGAAAAGGTCATTGCGTACGCTGGACGCACTTTGTCTCAAGCTGAGCGCAATTATGGAATTACAGAGCGCGAATGCTTAGCGTTAGTATTCGGAGTGAAACATTTCGATTGCTACTTACGCCATTCAAAATTTGAAGCAATTGTCGATCATTCCGCTTTAAAATGGCTTTTTAGCCTCAAACAACCACGTGGTAGACTGGCCAGATGGATTGCCTTGTTACAATCCTATACCATGGAAATTACGTACAGGCCAGGTAAACTGCATAGTAATGCAGACGCTCTTAGCAGAAGAGCTTACAATGTGGACGAAAATGGTGTCGACAAAAGTACAGAATCTACACAAGCGGTCAAGGTGTCTGTCCTCAAGGACAAGGACAAGAAAGGTAAACAAGCTAATAGCTGTGAAAAACTCAACCAAACTTTGACTACTACAATCTCATTACAAGAGATTTCTAAACATCAGAAATCTGACCCAAAGATTCAACCAATCTATCAATACATTTGTCATGGTAAATTACCTAAAGGTAAAGAACGGGAAATTCTTCCTAAGCAAAATCAGTACTTTGTATATAAAGACGTGCTTTACCACGTTTATACACAGAAAAAGGTTGAGGCCTTAACTGACCTCCCTGTCCAGTTGGTAATTCCACGCCCCCTTGTTCCTCTTATTTTGAAGGAAACACATGATTCACATCTGTCTGGGGGACACATGGGAATTGCGCGGACAATTGCAAAAACCAAGGTCAAATATTTCTGGGAGGGCATGTACAGAGATATTGTAAATTGGGTCAATTCATGCGAAATGTGCTCTCAGCGAAAGCGACCTCAGACTCAAGTGCGAGCGCACTTAACACCTATGCCAATTAGTGAGCCTTTTGAGCGAATTAGTACAGATATCTTGGGACCTCTGTCTGTCTGCAAGGGCAGTCAGAACAAATATGTCTTGGTGTTTATTGACAATTTCACAAAGTTTATAGAATTGATACCAATTTCGGATATCAAAGCGACTACTGTGGCTCGTGAGTTTGTCGATAGAATTATATGCAGACATGGGGTACCAAGATTTCTACATTCAAATCGGGGCACACAATATTTATCAAATATTGTGAAAGAAACTTGCAAAATTCTCGGTGTACAAAAGACACAGACAACTTCTCTTCATCCTCAATGTAACGGACAATCAGAAAGAATGATGTCTGTTATTTTGAAGACTTTGTCGACATACTTGGGTGACGAGAAACACAATGAATGGGATAAATTAATACCCCTTGTGCAACATGTTTACAACACATCGCCATGCTTAGACTCTACTGAGCTGACTCCCTTCTTCCTAGCACATGGAAGACACCCTAAATCCTTCCTGGATTTAGATCTTGATATGCCGACAGACGTACAATCGTCCGCAATGGAATACATTGGTCCGTTATTAGAGAGACTCAAAAAGGCAAAAGAATTTGCCAAAGAAAAACTTAACGAAAGAAAAAAGCAAATGATCAAAACATCTAATGAAAAAGCTAATCACCAAAATTTCAGTGTAGGGGATACTGTGTATTTGTACAAACCTGTTGTGACCCCAGGGAATTGTGCCAAATTCCTAAGACCATGGGTGGGTCCCTACCTTGTATCAGAGAAAATTTCTCAGATACATGTAAAATTGCGCAGACTTTCCGATGGTAAGGCAATAAAGAATAGAGTCCATATTAACAGGTTAAAGAGGGGGGCCTTGCGGTTTGATGAGCTAAACGAAGCCCCTCCAGACAATATTGATGCCATTGAACCTGCCATTCTAGGGGATGATGAAATCCCAGATCAAAATGATCAAACTGACATAGTGACTGAAAATGAAAAAAATGATCAGGTGTATGAAATTGAGAAAATTATCAAGAAAAGAAAAGTGAATGGAAAAGAACAGTATAGAGTGAAGTGGCTATCATTTGATAGCAAATACATTTCATGGGTAGATTTTGAGGACTTAACGCCAGATTGTCAAACATTTGTCAGAAAAACGAACATTCCTTTGTTTAAAAAACGGCGTTAATTCAGCATGGTAGCATAGTGTATTCTTAGTTTGTAGTCTCTGTATTTTTTCAAATATACTTGTTTTTCTCATTTTACTTGAGAGGACTTACATTTTATTTTTCACAGTGCATATTTAAAACCACGAAGGATTGTCATATTTTCTTGTTTTCAAGTAAACACATGAAATCAGTTTTATAAGTTTGCACATAATTGTGGAATAAATAATGTTTGTTTTCATATATTTTTGTGTGTTTTACCTTTACTATATCATTATGTTTATGATGTACCCAGTAGATTTGTCAGTTCATTGTAAAACCACGGGTCATGATTCACGTTTCTAAGAAATACATGTTAATTCCCAGTTTTATAATCAATTACAATTTCGAAGTGGACTACATATTTTTTTTTTCCTTTTTGTTAATTCATGAATATGTGTACATGTATCACCTGTGCAGTAGTAAAATAATGGAAGAATTACATTGTTTTATAATTAATTTTACTTACACAGATCTTTAATGCTGGTCGTTATTATGATTTGTTTATGTGAATTAATTTCAATGATACTGAATTTTGGTACCCTTCGGTTTCATTGTGTATGGAACAATGTTGTTCTTGTTTTTATTTTTTACACTATTTTTTTTTTTCATCATTGTAGCAATTAATTCAATACAGAAAATGTAGTGGAAACATTAATGTCAAGGAGTGATTTTGTGTATTTTACTTTTACTTTGATGTTTCAGCATCTGTGTCGTATTTATCAAATTTGACATCTCTTCCCCCTCCGTCCCACAGTATCAATGACAGTATTGTGAGTTATATGTTTAGAGTAGAGATAAAAGCTTGAGCATTTCCTGTCCAGAGAATTCTGTAGAAATTTATGTCAACCATTCTTTCCTTTGATGTTACATTTGAGTTTCATTGGATATCTTTATAAATGTGGGCGGAGTTTAGGGGAAAGACATGAGATGTGAGTTGTGTATCAGAGAGTCTTAGTTTTGATAGTTTAGCGATTAGTATGTAACCTTAGGAATTCCTTGAATAAAAAGTGAAAACGAAAATATGTAGTGACGAGTAATATTTTGAAGGACATTTCATCATCGTCACAATTGTTACGTGTGTAAAGAAAAAAGCGTAAAGTGAATTAGGATATTTCTATAATCTTTATTTTCACAAAGTGTAAAAAAAAATTGAATACACACATTTTAAAGCGGTTAACTTTTTTAGACTAACAATTAACTCCGGTCACTTTGCATTACTTAAGATTCACTCCCCAAAATCTTCAATGTGTCAGATAAGGAGTGCTTCTTGCTAAGTTGTTCAGTTTCAGTGTCAGGATAACCCTGGGCAGTGTATAGCTGTTTACAGCTTATCTAGGTCAAAATTTGAATTCAACTGATCGACAAGAAGTGTGCGTCTTCTTGCTGTTCATATTTAATGTGTTTTTCAAGCTATATACACACGGATTAAGGTTGGATTATCAACTTCTGCTCAAAACTGTAAGTATTATTTCCTTTTCATATTTATGTTCTTAGTGTCCATACATCATTTTATTCTTGTTTTATAAGTATATTTGCAGGTGTCACAACAGTATTAATTTCTGCTATATATTCTTACAAAAAATGCGCAAGTTTGAGTATATGTAACTAATTCAAAACAAACTTTTCAGATCTTGTAAAACCATTCTTATGAAAGATTTTGGTACCAAAAAATACATAGCCATCCAGCAAGGCACGCAAATTTTGTTTCGCTCGAAGTCGAGCAGGTGCTTGAAAATCTAATCCAGGGCCTAAGCACTCCCCACACTTGACAGTATATAGAAAAATCAGCACGCCCTAAATTTTAATAAATCTGTTCAATACAGGATATTTACATGTTGTTATTCATCTCATAAAAAAATTCAGCTCCAGTCTCTTATCAAAATGCCCGAATCAGAAGGGAAGATTCCGGGAGTAATTTGCGTCAGCCATGATTTAACGTGAACCAAAGTCTAATATTGTTATTACACCTGCAATATGTGTGAAATGCACATCCTACATGTCCTAAGCTAATGGTTCGCTTATTATTTGTTTTGTTAATATTCATTTGGTTATGAAATAAAAAATATAATAATATATTATACAACTAAATTGTAGTTCGTTGCAAGGTTCCATTAGCCACTGGTGGATTTAAGGTGGAATTGATTTATGTCAGCCTTGATTGCATCAGATCAATTACAAAGGAATGCAACATTATGTAAGTACACTTACACATGTATGTCTTTATGTGACTAAAACATTTTCTTAATTAAGTAATAATTATATATAATCATACTATTACGAATTTAAACAGGTCGAGGAAACTACCTTATATGGATATTGTTGTCATTGCGCACAAAGGTGCTCAAGCAAACAATGGTCCAATCCAGTGAATGAGCCGAAAAGCATGATGATCTACTACATGTTTATTTTTACTATAAACACGTGGATCAAGGAAATTTGGGATGCAATTTCAAATGACTGCAGGAAAGCCAACTAACAATTTTTTGAAACGTTTTTGTGAAAAATGCAAAGATAAGATACTAATTAAGATTTCCTATGCTCACATTAACAAACAAAGTCCGTTTTCCTTGTTAAGTAGTACCTTGAAATACCGCACAAGTCTTCACAAGTAAATAAGACTCCAGTTTTTTAACTTGCTATTCGTAAATTTACCATATAACTGGTTATATTAGTAGTTGCTCAGTTATTTGTTACTAGAAATTTAAAGTTCATGCATTTATCAAAAGACTTAAGTTGCACGTTTTTTTATTTACCTATTATATTAATTCTCATGTGCATTGATCATAGAACGTGTATTGAGTAGCATATGTTTCGAAGTTGTATACGTTTTAAACAGTGGCAATACGTGAGAACACCCCAGAGTTGATTGTTTTTTGCACCGAGGAATAGTCACGTGAAATTCAATTTTCACCTGTTCACTGACAGGTACAGCATGGGGAAAGCTGTCAACAAATGGACTTGTACAATGGAGTGGGGAAAACCTCAATTTTTATCATTGTTTATCATTTGCATGTAAATGTGAGCATGGGATTAGTAGATACCCAGAAAGCATAACTATGTTGGGCCAATATTTGTAAAAGGTTATATGGTTGGCGTTGGGGGAACAACGTTGGGCCAACGTTGGACCAATGTTACCAAGTCAAGCTTCTTGACAATGACAGATTTCCTATGTTGGCCAAACGTTGGTCCAACGTAAGCAACTTCCATTCACTTTAGTTCCCAAGGAAGGAAGGATCCTGGTGTTGGTCAAGTTTGGACCAATGTTTATAATACACCCTTAAAGAAAAGTGTATTTACAAGTTGGTAGTAGTATGTTGGCTCAATGTTGGCGCGATGTTTGTAAAACACCCTTAAAGAATGTGTCTTATCAAGTCGGTAGTAATATGTTGGCCCAACGTTGGCCAATTGTTAGTAATACCCCCTTTCAGAAAGTGCCTTATCAAGTTCAAGTAGTATGTTGGCCCAACGTTGGCCCGATGTTTCTAAGTCACCCTTAAAGAAAATGTCTTATCAAGTTGGTAGTATTATGTTGGTTCAACGTTGGCCCATTTTTTCTAATACACCCTTAAAGAACGTGTCCTATCAAGTTGGTAGTAGTATGTTGGCTCAACATTGGCACAATGATTGTAATACACACAAGTGTTATTTTGTTTAGGTGTTTAAAAGATGGGATATTTATATAGGCCCAATTATTATACTGCCAATTAATTGATGGTGTCAACCTTATAATTAGCTGCTGAGCTTTGCGTTGGGACAACGTTGGCACATTCTGAAATAATTAAGAGGACTTTCTATGTCCATGCTTATCATTGGACGACTGCTCTTGTTTAGATATGATATTTTCAATATTTTAACTTTGCACTTAAGTGATCACAGCACCAAAGAGTGTTTTATTCTATTTTTTGAATTTTGTTTATGCTTATATTTATTTGTAATAAACCAGAAAGCAGAACATGGTTGGCCCAATCTTACATTATGGTTGTATTATCTATATTGGGTTATCTTTATTGGGCCAACAATGGCCCAACATGGAATATCGATAGCTGGTTATGTATAATGGTGCGCTAATGTTGGGCTAACTGTTCGCATTATATCATAAAATTATTATCATGAGAGAAAATATTTGTTTGGGGATTTGCATCGGCCCAACGTTGGCCCAATATACCATGAATCTGACTGAGCATCATGGGTAGACAACAACCGGGCTACTTGTAATATCCGCGCCATTTTTATTCTGACACGAGCGAGTGTAATCATACCGTAATGAGACTGATACCTTGCATATCTGCATCCACTTTGTAAGCATTTATAATATGTTTTCCTCGGCACAGTTGAATTAACGTTTAGTTTTTAAAACAATATCATGTACAAATCTGCGCAAAGCAGACACGGGCAAGTGCAGAGGCCAGGTGCTGTTGGGTCAACACTGTACCCCAGATGGCATGCTAACATTGGGCCAACGTTAGGCCAATGTAATCGGTTACATCGGGCCAATGTTAGCAGATGACATTGACCCAATTTAAGTTTGCTCATCGGTCCAATGTTGGCCCGATATGTTGGGCCAACGTTGGCCCAGTGTAGAGTGTTATTTCTACAGATATTTGCCCAACGTTGCGCCAACATTGGCCCAATAAATGCGACATTGTTTGACTAATGTCAATAGGAACATTGAGCCGATGTTGGTAAATGACGTTGGCCCAGTGTCATTTTGCTCCTTGGCCCAAATGTTGGCCCGATATATTGGACCAACATTGGGCCAATGTGTATAAACATTTCATTGATACAAATCTGTTTATTAACAAATCTGATCGTCTCTACAATCAAAAAGAAATCTACAACCAATCCTACTTGAAAGTACAAGCTAGCTAAAATGAATTTACAAGGCTTTTTAAATTTCTTATAATTTATCAAAACAAAATAAATTTTCAGTGATTAAATGTTTTGTTTTTATACAAGAAAAATAAATTAAATTATAAAATAACAAATGTGTTTTGATACAGTTAAAACAATGAATAATTTGCCCCTTATTAAGATTGAAATGTGTGACTAGTAAAATACATTTCCGAAGTCTACCACTTAATATACTTATACATACACTTAACGTAGAGCACATGATCAAACATTTTGAAAATGTTGAACTTGTTGAAGTTAAAACTAAATTTATTCAGTACTAAACATAAATTGGGTTCTTTCAATTAAAATTTGTTCAGTGTAACGACTTTTCTATACATGTATTTTATGTAACATTGAATCAAAATCGTTGTGATGATGATGATGATCAAGCGTAGAAATGTTATGCATAAATGTCTTCATCACGCAAGTTAATCACTTAATCACACCATGAAACAAAAAAAAGAAGATTGTTCCTTAATTGACAGTTTAAACATATAGTGATATACTTGTAAAATTAATCGTATGTTTACTCTTTACTGAGAAAAGTAACAAATGTATTAAGTACCAAATACTACAATTTTAGTGCTACTGGAGATTCTAAAAAGACATTCAGAACACAATCAAAGAATAGCTAAGGTATGCCAAGGACAGGGGAGGGGGAGGAAGAAACGGACAGAGAAGAAAAGAAGGGGAGGAGGAGACTCGGGAGAGAGAAGAAAAGACTTAAGAGAGGGATCAGATGGAAAGTGGCAGTGCCTAGCTTTTTTCTGTTATATACTGTGACAAATCTGTAGTTCTACCCTTTTCTTTGTCTGTTTGTCGGTTACAAACACGATGCAGGTGCCAGAAACATTTTTTTGTGTAAGTAAACAAAATGACGGGATTCATTTTAGTATTATATTAAGAACAGGGGGGCTTTGTTTATTTGTTGGACCTGCTTATTGATACCTACAATTTGCTGAACTTGTGCATAAATTTACATCAGAGAGGGAGTATACAGTCATGTAATCCTACATGTATCACTTGAAGTGAGCATCAACTTTTATTTCTTTATAAATTTTTTCTTCATGTCCTGAGCAATAGAATACTAGCATGTTATAATTTAATTTTATATTTTGATTTCTTTTTCCTCAGTTTTTTAATTAATGCTATGAGGTATATATTGAGAATATGTATTAAACTATTAACCTAGCATATATATATATATATATATATATATATATATATATATATATATATATATATATATATATATATATATATATATATATATATATATATATATATATATATATATATATATATATATATATATATATATATATATATATATATATATATTATATATATATATATATATATATATATATATATATATATATATATATATATATATATATATATATATATATATATATATATATATATATATATATATATATATATATATATATATATATATATATATATATATATATATATATATATATATATATATATATATATATATATATATATATATATATATATATATATATATATATATATATATATATATATATATATATATATATATATATATATATATATATATATATATATATATATATATATATATATATATATATATATATATATATATATATATATATATATATATATATATATATATATATATATATATATATATATATATATATATATATATATATATATATATATATATATATATATATATATATATATATATATATATATATATATATATATATATATATATATATATATATATATATATATATATATATATATATATATATATATATATATATATATATATATATATATATATAATCCAATAAATAGTCTCAGTGGTCGGAATTAAATACTTAAAATAAAAAAGAAAAACACGAAAAACTCCAGTAAAGCTTTAGGCCTTTCATTCTATCTTCAGAAGCTTTACAAAATAAACAACTGTAGTAACATAGTAACGTTACACAATAATTGGCGAAGTATATGACGTCGTTATTATGAAGTCAAATGTACTATGACGTCATAGTTAACAGCTCTTTGCGCACAGGTAAAAGTACGGGAAATTTTCAAGTTCTTAATAAAATGCAGATATACATATGCATACATTATTAAATCTAATTGATATACATTACATCAGATTGTTAAGCTTTGGTTTTAACGCACAAATAAAATGTTTTTCTTTCTGACGTCTACTTATATCATTTCCTCCTGCTACTTTATAAAACGGAAATATCGTAAATTTCTTTTGTCCGCACACGTCTAAATGTTCACTTAATGGTATTTGTCTATACTCCGGAGTGTTAATCTGTTGCTTGTGGGTACGAACCCGGGTACGGAGGGTGTTACTGGTCTCACCTATATAATACTCACTACATCCTGGACAGGTTATCACATATAAAACATTTTGTGTATCACACGACATTTTGGCGTTCACTGTAAATTGTCTGCCGTTGAAGTTATAATAAGATCCTTCAGTAAGAAAAGCACATGTTCCGCACCGAGGATTTCCACATTTTTTCACTGAAGAGGTTCCTTCAAAATTGGAGTTACACAGGAGTCTTTTCAGGTTCTTGGGTTGGCGTTTACTTGAGATAAATTTTACGTCCTTATAAATCGTCTTTGTAGTTTCGTCCTCTCTAAGAATTGTGTTCAGTTGGTGAACAATGGGGTTGATGTTCTGGTTCCGGGGATTATGCGTGTGCACGAAGGGAATAATATTCTCGTTAACTTCACGTCCTTTGGCTAAAAGTAATTCTGATCTTTCATGTTCCTTTGCTTTAAGTATTCCATCATCTATAAGCTGGACTGGATATTTCTGTTTAAAAAGATA
Source organism: Saccostrea cuccullata (assembly GCF_032062105.1). Classification (NCBI taxonomy): domain Eukaryota; kingdom Metazoa; phylum Mollusca; class Bivalvia; order Ostreida; family Ostreidae; genus Saccostrea; species Saccostrea cuccullata. Next base: position 2,376 of record NW_026926910.1, on the reverse strand, counting down.
CGTTTTAAGTTCATGTAAACGAATGTCCCTTGTATCCTTTTCACTGACAATGGCGCATATACGTCTGGCAAGGTTATAAGGAATGGCTGTTTTGGTATGATGCGGATGGCAGGAACCAAAATGTAAGTATTGGTGTGTATCCGTCACTTTGTAAAATATGTCAGTAACAATCCTTGTGTCCTTCTTAACAACGAGAACATCTAGGAATGGTAGTTCATTTTCACTGGTATCTATTGTAAATTTGATGTTGGCATTCAACTCATTTAATATTTTATGAAAAACGTCTAATTTTTCGACACTCTCATCCCATAAAATAAAACAGTCATCTAGAAATCTTTTCCATTTAGATTTAAGGTTATTGGCTATATCTTCTCCCCACAATGTTATGAGTCGTTGGTGAAGTTTGAATTCTAAGTAACCTAGGGTAAGTGTTGCGTACGTCGGTGCAACTTTGGTTCCCATGGCAGTTCCTTTAGTTTGTAAAAAATGGTTATCATTAAAGGCAAACGTATTATTTTGAAGGACTAATTTTAATCCTTGAAGGACAAATTCTTGTGGAAAGCGATCATGAAGAAGGTAAGGATGTTTTTCTATCCAGAATTTTATCGCTTCTATTCCGAGTTCCGTTGGAATGTTAGTATACAAACTAACAACATCAAACGTAACTAATTTAGTATTAACCTTAACGACGTCTGGTAAATGATTCAGGAAGTCAAGATCATCTCTAATGAAACTTGGTACCTTTTCACAGAATGGTTTCAGCAATATATCTAATAAATGGCTCAATCTTTGGGTAGACGAGTTAGGGCCTCCAACAATAGGTCGGAAAGATAAATCCTGTGGGTTAAGGCAGGTAATATATTCAGAATTCTCAGATTCTATGGCATTCTTAATTTCCGTCGATTTATGAACTTTAGGTAAGCCGTAAAACTGACTTTCGCGGGCTTCAAAATTTATTAGATAGTCTCTTTCCTTGTCTGTTAATTCCTCAGAAAAAGGTTCATGGACAAGACTTTTTATTTTTGACATCGATTTCTTTTCATGCGTTTTGTTAATCTTTTGGTAAAATTCGGTGTCTTGTAACATGAGACTTGTAACCTGAAAAGACTCCTGTGTAACTCCAATTTTGAAGGAACCTATTCAGTGAAAAAATGTGGAAATCCTCGGTGCGGAACATGTGCTTTTCTTACTGAAGGATCTTATTATAACTTCAACGGCAGACAATTTACAGTGAACGCCAAAATGTCGTGTGATACACAAAATGTTTTATATGTGATAACCTGTCCAGGATGTAGTGAGTATTATATAGGTGAGACCAGTAACACCCTCCGTACCCGGGTTCGTACCCACAAGCAACAGATTAACACTCCGGAGTATAGACAAATACCATTAAGTGAACATTTAGACGTGTGCGGACAAAAGAAATTTACGATATTTCCGTTTTATAAAGTAGCAGGAGGAAATGATATAAGTAGACGTCAGAAAGAAAAACATTTTATTTGTGCGTTAAAACCAAAGCTTAACAATCTGATGTAATGTATATCAATTAGATTTAATAATGTATGCATATGTATATCTGCATTTTATTAAGAACTTGAAAATTTCCCGTACTTTTACCTGTGCGCAAAGAGCTGTTAACTATGACGTCATAGTACATTTGACTTCATAATAACGACGTCATATACTTCGCCAATTATTGTGTAACGTTACTATGTTACTACAGTTGTTTATTTTGTAAAGCTTCTGAAGATAGAATGAAAGGCCTAAAGCTTTACTGGAGTTTTTCGTGTTTTTCTTTTTTATTTTAAGTATATATATATATATATATATATATATATATATAGGTATATGAGGTTGTTTGTGGGCACCGAGCTTCTAAGCTGGTTTGTGGGATCTCGCATTTCTACATTGCATAGATATGTCATATTCATAATTTAGGCGTTATATATGGTCCTTATGTAATATATAATATAATTTTTGAGTTAATAATATAAATATTGTATATAATTGTGGGTCAAAACATTCATATATATAGAGCATTGTGGGATAAACTATATACATCGCACAATGCTCTTCACTTATTAATTCTATGACCCGCAATATTATTTTATGCTATATATAATATTATTTGCTGTAATTCACAATGAAAAGACATTAGAATTAATGTTTGATAAAATATCAATAAATATATTCATGTATGTATATTTACTTATGTACAAAGTAGAATAAACCAATAAGAACAGTTTCGCTGATTTCAATATAAAATTTTCATATTAAATAATGATTTACTGCGATGAATTATTTATAAGAATCTTAACAGGATATTCTATGGATATTCTCTCTCGCAATGTAATACATACAATCAACTGCCCAACA
>NW_026926909.1:287500-288621 GCF_032062105.1 Saccostrea cuccullata | reverse complement strand
ACCGCAAGATTCCACCTGGAATGTATGATGAAATACGCCAACACATCAAGGATATGCTAGAAGCAGGGGTAATTAGAGAATCAGATAGCCCATTTTCCTCAAACGTGGTACTTGTGCGAAAGAAGGACGGAAGCTTAAGATTTTGTATAGACTACAGGATTCTAAACTCTAAGACCAGAAAAGACGCATATATGCTTCCCAGATTTGATGATGTAGTAGATACCTTATCAGGATCCAAATTCTTTTCAAAACTTGACTTGCGATCTGGATACTGGCAAGTGGCCGTAGCTGAAGAAGACAAGCCGAAAACAGCATTCTCCGTTGGAAATTTAGGGTTTTATGAATGTAACCGTATGAGTTTTGGCCTTACCAACGCACCCGCCACATTCCAGTGACTGATGGAGAAATGTATGGGAGACATGTTATTGAAAGAATGCCTTATTTTCTTGGACGACATTTTGATTTTTTCGAAAACATTTGAAGACCACATCAGTAGATTAGAATTAGTCTTTGGAAAACTTTCAGAACATAATTTAAAACTTAAACCTTCTAAATGCGAATTTTTCAGATCATCAGTTACCTATTTAGGCCATGTCGTCGGAGAACACGGAATTTCCGCAGATCCAGAGAAGTTATCAGCAGTTAGAGAATGGAAAACACCACAGAATATCAAAGAGCTGAGGCAGTTTTTAGGATTCTCAGGGTATTATCGTAGGTTTATTAAGAATTATTCTCAGATAGTCCAACCTCTAAATTCTTTGTTACAGGGACACAGCACAGTAAGACAAGAGGCCCATGGGCCACATCGCTCACCTGAGCACTAAGGGTAGGAAAAAGTAGAAAATGGCTTTTTATTGTAAAGTTTAAATCCAAATGTAGACCAATGACCAATAATGGATTTGCTATTTTTTATGAAATGATTTTTAAAGAATTTTCCTATATATATCTTTAAAAACTTTGGTCGGCCATTTTGGCCCCGCCCTACCCCGGGGGGGTCATGATTTGAACAAATTTGAATCTACACTACTTGAGCATGCTTCCATATAAATATAATGAATTATGGCTTTGTCATTCTTGAGAAGAAGATTTTAAAAGAATTTTCCTATATATTTCTATGTAAA
>NW_026926909.1:142500-285000 GCF_032062105.1 Saccostrea cuccullata | reverse complement strand
TTTATACAGAAATTCCTTCTTAGATGGAGAGAAAGTTACTCAGCTTTGTTTACCAGAACATTTCAAAGATGTAGTTTTCGTAGGCATTCACAAAGAAGTAGGACACCCAGGAATAGAGAAGACCATTTGGCTAGCAAAGCAGAGAGTTTATTATCCAGGGTTAGAGCAAGATATCAGAGCCAGAGTAGAGAATTGTGAGAGATGTATCAGAAGTAAAACACCTGTCAGACCAAGAGCCAATCTTCATCCCATTACTTCAACAAAACCACTAGAAATTCTTTGTATTGATTTTTTGTCCTTAGAGAAATGTAAAGGGGGGTTTGAAAATATCCTTGTTATTACAGATCACTTCACCAGATACGCCTGTGCAGTTCCATTGAAAAACCAGTTAGCAACTACAACAGCTAAAGCTTTATATGAAAATTTTATTGTCCATTACAGTTTTCCAGATCAACTCCATAGCGACCAAGGAAGAAATTTCGAAAGCAAAGTCATCAAAGAATTCTGCAAGATAGCTAACATCAAGAAATCAAGAACAACGCCATACCATCCTGAAGGCAACGGATCAGTAGAAAGATTTAACCAAACCCTGATTAAAATGCTGAGTACACTAGAAGAAAGCCAGAAAGCAGATTGGAAATCTTATGTTACAACATTAGTACATGCCTACAATTCAGTCAAGAATGATGCCACTGGGTATTCTCCACATTTCTTAATGTTCGGATGGCACCCACGCCTGTCACTAGATGCATTCTTAGGAATCAAACCAGGAAATCAGAATGTAGGAGCAAAAGATCACCAATCATATGTACATAAACTTCAAGAAAGATTACAGTATTCTTATAAAGTTGCCGCAGAAGAATCAAAGAAAAATGCAGATAAAAATAAAGAAAATTTTGATAGGAAAGTTAGAAATTCTAAGTTAGAAATTGGGGATAGAGTTTTAGTCAGAAAAGTAGGTTTCAAAGAAAAACATAAACTTGCAGACAAGTGGGATGAATATGTTTACGTTATTTTAGGTATCCCAAATGAAGACGTCCCAGTTTATGTTGTAAGGCGTGAGGACGGGAAAGGGTCTACCCGTACCCTCCACAGAAATTTTCTTTTGCCTTTTAATTGTATTCCTACTAATGTTGTTTCTTCTCCAGTTTCTAAACAGGTAAAAAAGAATCAGAGTCATCAGACCATACCCACTATTCCTTCAGATGATTCATCTCAGGATCGTCAGATGAGAGCGATAGCGGAGTACCAGTATACATCATACCACAGCGTCGTCATCGACAAAGCCCTCAATCCTCTCCTCGACAGTCAACTATGAACCATTCGTCTCTTCGACAGTCATCAAACCATTCTTCTTTACATGAATCTACTTCACCATCTTCTTTTTCTAGATCTTCATTTTCAGTGAATTCGCCAAGTATTAGTACTCCACCTCCCAGAAGATCGACTAGAGTTAGTAAACAGCCAGAGAGATATGGGGAGTGGCAGTATGTCCAGGATGTCAGCCAGAAATGTGTTTATTTAGAGACATTGGTGTAGAGCCAGCAGAGATGTGATTAGTTATAGACACTTTTGTAGTTTGTCTGTGTGTCAGTGTGTTTTCATAGTTGCAGATATTTTCATCTGTTATACTTCTAATTATTTTTTTTATTATGTGTATATACTTACAGGTATGACTTATATATTATATGATGACAACAATGAAGTTTGTTCTTCATCAGTATTACTACTGATGTATGATAACTTATATTTTTTATTACCACTTGACCCATGCCCTGTTACCCTTGGCTAGGTTATAAGGTAATGTCAGGAGCCATTTTCTCCTGGCAGGGGGAATATGTAGCCAGGTGTTGGATGTTGGATCCACCTATTTGTGTTTGGTTAGTTCATTGTTTGTCTATCTTCGTTGTCATTCGCTGTCGGTGTCACGTGATTTAGTATGATAGAGAGAAAGGGGTGTATGAGAGAGAGAGTGAGTTGTATTCACTAACAAAACCTGTTTTAAATTACCTGTCCGCCTATACCCATACCCATGCACACCGTCAAGGTAGAAGCACCAATTAATGAATGTATAACGTATAGGGTGATGTAGACTGGTAAGCTTTTATCTATATTTATAATTTCCAGTTATATATAGATTTAAGTAATTTAAATGTAAAGATAATGTAAGATTTGTAAAACGTATTTTTAAAGTTAGTGAATTGTGTGTAAAGAATGAATGCTTAGTATTTTGTATGAATGTTGTAGGTTTATTTCCATACATATAAATTATCAAAACCCAAGAATATTGTTACTGATCTCTACCGACGGGTTACACAAAGAATAAATGCATTTTCACTATATAACCAATAGAGCCCCGCCCTAACACCAGAACCCCTGACCCTGGGGTCATAAAATTCACAATTTTGGTAGATGCACTCTTGCTCATTATAACTATATACTTAGTTAGTTTATTTGATACCCAGAAGTAGAGAAGAAGATTTCAAAGAATAAATGCATTTTCACTATATAACCAATAGAGCCCCACCCTAACACCAGACCCCTGACCCTGGGGTCATAGAATTCACAATTTTGGTAGAGGCACTCTTGCTCATCATAACTATGTGCTTGGTAAGTTCATTTAATACCCAGAAGTAGAGAAGAAGATTTTCAAAGAATAAATGCATTTTCACTATATAACCAATAGAGCCCCGCCCTAACACCTGAACCCCTGACCCTGGGGTCATAAAATTCACAATTTTGGTAGAGGCACTCTTGCTCATCATAACTTTGTGCTTGGTAAGTTCATTTAATACCCAGAAGTAGAGAAGAAGATTTTCAAAGAATAAATGCATTTTCACTATATGATCAAAAGAGCCCCGCCCTAACACCAGAACCCCTGACCCTGGGGTCATAAAATTCACAAACTTGCTCATTATAACTATATACTTAGTGAGTGTATTAGATACCCAGAAGTAGAGAAGAAGATTTTCAAAGAATAAATGCATTTTCACTATATAACCAATAGAGCCCAGCCCTAACACCAGAACCCCTGACCCTGGGGTCATAAAATTCACAATTTTGGTAGAGGCACTCTTGCTCATCATAACTATGTGCTTGGTTAGTTTATTTAATACCCAGGAGCAGAGAAGAAGATTTTCAAAGAAATCATGCATTTTCATTATATAATCTATATATAGCCCCACCCTAGCACTAGAACCCCTGACCCTGGGGCCATGAATTTCACAATTTTGGTAGAGGACTCAATGCTCATTACATTCATGCCAACAGTTTGCCTGCTTGATGTCCAGGAATAAAGAAGAAGATTTTCAAAGAATGCACTAATTTTAGTGGTTTTGGCCCCACCCCTCAGGCCCCAGGGGGGCGGGGACCATAAAATTCACAATTTTTGTTCCCCTTCACCCATAGATACTGTATACCAAATTTGGTTGAAATTGGTTCAGTGGTTTCAGAGAAGAAGCTGAAAATGTTCAAATGTTAACACACGACGCACGACACACGACGACGGACGAAAACGGATAGCAATAGGTCACCTGAGTAACTCAGGTGACCTAAAAATAGATTTGCTAAAAGAGATATGTCATATATTACAATAACACGTTTGAAATCACATGACTTTGTTGATCACTTGATGGACAGTTCTAAAAACTTTCTAGGCACTGCACAAAAATCACAACAGTTGCAAGTGAAATTATTGTGCGCTTTTTGTTGCATTAATAATTTAAGATTTTTAAGTCAACCTTTGGTGCATTGTTTTTCTCAGTAACTGACCCGATTTGTAAGCAGACGATATAATGGTCTCTACGTCCTCCGCGAATCCCATGTCCAGCATTCTGTCCACCTCGTCCAGCACCACGTGTCGTACCCGGCTAAAGTCCAGGTTACCCCGCTCTATGTGATCCTTGATACGACCAGGTGTCCCCACAAGGACGTCTATTCCTGAGTTGATGGCCCTCACTGGTAATGTAGGATAACAATGTTAATTCAGACAAAGAGAACAATTCTACATACATGACACAAAATTTTGTTTGATAACTGTTAACAGTTTCTAAGTATCACTGATAAATGACAACACCAATATTTGAAGTCTTTGAAGTTAAGAAAGACAGTAAAAATATACTTTCTCTACAGAGTAAGTATTCTTAGCAAGAACATTGCATCTGATTGCATCAATGCATACAATGAACAGACCACTTCTATCATGGTGGAGTATGCTCACTTTGTTTTTCATATGGCGTTCCACCATAGAAGCATGCAACATTCAGCCCTTCACCAATTGATTCAAACACATCCGAGACCTGTTTGGCCAGTTCCCTTGTGGGCACCATGACAATGACCTAGAAAATGGACAAATTGTCAGTACGTCAAACATTTTAAACTGAGAGTCTAGGTTACTGAGGCAGTGGAATGAATGAAAAACATGCCTTTGGACAGTTTCGTATTCTCTGTGTTCTCTTCTTCTGTAAGACTTCTACAAGAGGCAGTGCAAAGGACAGCTAGAACGAGAGATACATAAATCAAGACCTTAGAAATATTTCCTCCTCATTAAAATTATTCAAAAACAAGAGGCCCATGGGCCTTATAGGTCACCTGAGCATTATGCAACAACTTTCCAGTGATTGAATTTGATTCATATTTTAAGCCAGATGCTATGGCATTCACAATTTTGAAAGAGCTGGAAGTCCATTGGTCATCATAACTATACACTTAGCAGTTGCTTAGTTTGGTTACTTAATACCCATAGGCAGGGTAGGGGAACAAAAAATGCATTTCAACTAATCAGTAATATTCAGCAATAATCAGTAGTGTCCCTACCACACATGAACCCCTGACCCTTAGGCCTAGATCCACACATTGAACAATTTTTGTACAGTCATTCTTGCTTTTCAAAAATATTTGATTAATACCAAGGAGCAGGTTTCAAACAATTCATCATATATTATATTTTCAGTATATACATATAGCCCCCCTCTATGGAACCCCTGACCCTGGGGCCTTGAAAATTCACAATTCTGGAAGATTATCATAACTATATAGGTAGTTCATCTGCTTAATACCCAGGAGCAAAGAAGAAAATTTTCAAAGATTTAATGTATTTGCACTATATAATCAATAGAGCCCCGCCCTAACACCGGAATCCCTGACCCTGGGGCCATAAAATTTATAATTTTCAAAGAGGCATTCTTGCTCATCATAACTATATAGGTAGTTCATCTGCTTAATACCCAGGAGCAAAGAAGAAATTTTTCAAAGATTTAATGTATTTTTACTATATAATCAATAGAGCCCCGCCCTAACACCAGAATCCCTGACCCTGGGGCCATAAAATTCACAATTTTGGTAGAGGCACTCTTGTTCATCATAACTATGCATTTAATTAGTTTATTTAATACCCAGGAGCAGAGAAGAAGATTTTCAAGGAATTCATATTATTTCACAATATAATCAATAGAGCCCCCCCCCCCTTAACACCAGAACCTCTGACCCTGGGGCCATAAAATTCACAATTTTGGTAGAGGCACTCTTGCTCATCATAACTATGCACTTAGTAAGTTTATTTAATACCCAGGAGCAGAGAAGAAGATTTTCAAAGAATTCATGTATATTCACTATATAATCAATAGAGCCCTGCCCTAACACCAGAATCCCTGACCCTAGGGCCATAAAATTCACAATTTTGGTAGAGGCACTCTTGCACATCATAACTATGCATTAAGTTAGTTTATTTTATACCTTGGAGCAGAGAAGAAGATTTTCAAAGAAATCATGTATTTTCACTATATAATCAATAGAGCCCCGTCCTAAATCCAGAACCCCTGACCCTGGGGCCATAAAATTCACAATTTTGGTAGAGGCACTCTTGCTCATCATAACTATGTACTTAGTTGGTTTATTTAATGCCCAGGAGCAAAGGAGAAGATTTTCAAGGAATTCATGTTATTTCACTATATAATCAATAGAGCCCCCCCCCTTAACACCAGAATCCCTGACCCTGGGGCCATAAAATTCACAATTTTAGTAGAGGCACTCTTGCTCATCATAACTATGCACTTAGTAAGTCTATTTAATACCCAGGAGCAGAGAAGAAGATTTTCAAAGAATTCATGTATATTCACTATACAATCAATAGAGCCCTGCCCTAACACCAGAATCCCTGACCCTGGGGCCATAAAATTCACAATTTTGGTAGAGGCACTCTTGCACATCATAACTATGCACTAAGTTAGTTTATTTTATACCTCGGAGCTGAGAAGAAGATTTTCAAAGAAATCATGTATTTTCACTATATAATCAATACAGACCCGCCCTAAATCCAGAACCCCTGACCCTGGGGCCATAAAATTCACAATTTTGGTAGAGGCACTCTTGCTCATCATAACTATGTACTTAGTTGGTTTATTTAATGCCCAGGAGCAAAGAAGAAGATTTTCAAAGAAATAATGCATTTTCACTATATAACCTGTTTAGCCCCGCCCTAGCCCTAGAACCCCTGACCCCAGGGCCATCAATTTCACAATTTTGGTAGAGGACTCAATGCTGATTACAATCATGCAAACAGTTTGACTGCTTGATGTCCAGGAGTAAAGAAGAAGATTTTTAAAGATTGCATTAATTTTAGTGGTTTTGGCCCCACCCCTCAGGCCCCAGGGGGGCAGGGATCGTGAAATTCACAAATTCTGTTCCCCTTCACCCACAGATGCTTTGTGCCAAATTTGGTTGAAATTGGTTCAGTGGTTGCAGAGAAGAAGCTGAAAATGTTCAAATGTTAACGCACGACGCACAACGCACAACGCACGACGCACGACGCACGACGACGGACGAAAACAGATAGCAATAGGTCACCTGAGTTTACTCAGGTGACCTAAAAATCCAGTTAATCTTTTCATTTCCATAGAAATAGATACCATTGTGTGACTTGAAACATAAATGATAATATTCTGCATACAGCTTCCAGTTAAAACTGTGAAAATTATAAATCGTAAATATTTTTTGAATCTTACCACATTTTATTTTTACATGAATGTATTTTTAAAAACTCCTCCTAAACAAAGACTTTTTTTTGATTACCATTACTGTACTATATTATCTTTGATATTAATTTAAACTCACTGTTTTTCCTGTGCCAGTACCTGCAATGATTTATAAAATAAATTGTGTCAATTCCTTAAATTCTTAATTAAAATATTTCATTAACTCAAAAAAATTAAAGCAAATAAATTAATGTCCATCTCTTTCAAATAAAAAAAAATCATTTAGTTATGTGATATTCTATTTATCAAAAGAGACATTCATTTTTTTTCTGACACGGTTAAACATAAGTTACTTTTACTCTGAGAATTAAGCATACAACTGTGAAAAATCATTGACTTACGTGCTTGACCAATAACATCCTCTCCATCATATATGTGATTAAATGTTTTGTACTGTATGGGAAACAAATAATTTATGTTTTGTTCTGAAAAAAAAAATCAAATAAAAAATGTGGGATACTACATGTGTACAATTCTTCACTATTTTTTTGTTGTTGATTCCCATGAAATAATGAGCACTGGAACCAGTTACATTTAAATAAGGGCTATTCCAGAAAAAAATGTATGGGGGGGTTGGAAGGCACTTTTATTTTTACCCCACCACCCATACATTTTTAATTACTTTCTCCCCCACCACCCATCAAATTAAAAATGCTTTAAATACAACCACCCATCTAAATTAAAATAATTTTTTGCAAGATCTTTGTTTTCAGTTATGTATATCGGTATATACAATAAAATTTTATGTACCAGTACTTTTTTCAAGCACTTGCACTTGCACTTGAAATGAGTGTTCGGATTTTGGTACTTTTTTCAAGCATTTGCACTTTATGTGACGTGAAATGAGCTAGTGTTCGCTTTTTGGATCTATCCAAACCAAGGCCTCGTTTTAAAAGGAAAAAACTTTTTATAATAAATATGATGAAAATCTAAATGTTATGCACAAAACTTTCTTTTTTTTCCCCATTACTTTGAAAAAGGTTAATATTAATCTGTTTGAAAAGAATTTAGAAAGTTTTTTTTTTATATGCATATACATTTTAACAGAAACAACAGATTTGTAAGATTTTACATTCAACTAAATCTTTAGTTCAAGTCCAAAGTTCTTTTGAAAAACAGGCCAAGGGTTCCTGCTATAGCCTATAGGTTAAAATGTACCATTTAGGTCTGTCATACATACCACTGAAAGCCTTATTTAAATTATAATGATTTTTATATATGTTTTGATTTTTATATATGTTTTGACACTTTGTAATCTGTAAAGTTCAAGTAAAACCAAGACATGTTAACATGCACTAGTAGATATTATATTCCTATAATTAATTGAAATGAATATTGTGAATTAAAGCCAATCCTTAAGAGTTGCATGTTAAATTTTTTTTTTTCATTTCCCTTTTTTTTTGGGGGGGGGGGGGGGGGGGGGGGGCACTAAAGTTATGTAGGGCATTGTCTATAATCAGGGTTCGACATTCGCGCTCGTCACCTCGTCATTTCCATCCAGAAATGATTTCGGACGACCTGATTTTTAGTCTAGCTCGCCCAAATGACGACCTGGGACAAGTTGGGAATATTTAATAATGATCTTTAATATTTTAAAATAAACTTCATAAGGCTTTGAAAACATATTTTCCTGTAACAAAACCAACCCTTTCAACATGTTCAAATTGCAGCCGCGTAGATTTTTCTTCCTGCCAAATCTGTGTTCGATCAATCAGCTGATGCAATTTTTACCAAAAGTCTTTATTAAAGTTTTATTTGAGATATAAAATATCTCAACTTAGTCAACAATCACCTTAAATATAAAGAGTAATTATCATCATTGTAACATCTTGCATTTCCCCCTACAACTTTCTGATCACCTGATGATCGTTTTCTGCTGCTAGACAGCCATGTTGGGTGTCCACTGTAATATCACACCTGGTTAATTCAGTCCAGGGTTATTTGAACCCATTTATGTAGGGATTCATGGTAAGTGAAAATGAAAGTTTTAAACTACAAACTTTAGCATTCTGCATGTCTGATTCAATCATCATTCTGCTCATATTTTTGTTTGATAAAATACTGGGAGACATCTTGACATTCCAAAAATGTCTGGTTTACATTTTTTAACACAAAATTGAAAAAACACAACTTCTGTTAATTATCTTAACAAATTTTAAACAATTGCACATTGAGTTTTGTTTCATTTGATATTTTATTTGGACGACCTGAAATTCATTCGGGCAACCTGTGATCATACCAAGGTTGCCCAAATGGCGAGACCAAATTTTGACGAGTGTCGGACCCTGTATAATAGAGAGTAATATTAAAAAAAAAAACGAAGTGTTGATCCCACCTACAAGTAACAACCACAGGTACTTGTTTCTGAAATCTTTTTTTTTAAAAATTCATTTGTATATAATTAATGAGTTAAAAATATATTCGAGATAACACCCAACAGGTTAAGGACTGGTATGTAATTGACATATTATATTGTTACAAACTCATATATCAACATCATTTGACTCCGTATCTGGTATAAAGTAAAATATTCGACTTGCAAAGTTCATAACATTGCTCTTGAATGTTCATTATCAGATACGTTTTTTTTTCTTTCGGTTTAAAAGAAAACGATCTCTTTGATTGTTTGTCATATCATTTAATTTACCAATATAATCACGTTTTATTAAACTGCTGGAAAGAAACTTGAACACAGCCAGGGTCCAGAACACAAATCCTCCACTGTCATTACAGTCATGACACCACATGCTTTTATAATTATCTGCCCTTGCTTCCGGTTTGTTCGATTCTACTTTCACTTTCAATGTAAACACAGTTTTACAACTGTTCAGGACGAGTTTATTATTTTTTAAAATAAATATTAATATTTACTGGTTTATACAAAATGAAATGAAAGAAAGTTCTTTGCAGTTGATTATTTGTGAGGGTAAGTGCAACCACCCATCTAAAAATATATCGGATGAGGACAACCACCCATACAAATTTAATTGCTACAGTCCCCATTACCCATACAAAAATATATGAACTGCCGTCCAACCCTCCCATACATTTTTTTCTGGAATAGCCCTAACCAAGATTTTCAAATATGACCTTTCCATAATTCTTTAATTTTATTCTATAACATGACATAATTAGACTTACTTTGAAGTTTTTGAACTGTGGCATCTGATATTCTGAAGTTTGAGAAATCCCCTAGAATTTCTCCCTCTGTTTTCTCTGACTTTACTTTCGCTTCATCCAGACACTTTTCAGTCTCACCATTAGTTCTATAGTCAGTGTCTATCGGTTCAGATTTGATCTTATCCACATCTACACCATGTCCATTTTCTACGACCGATTTCTCGTCTTTTTTCGATTTTTTCTTTTTCTCTTTGACATCACTGTCCTTTTCCCTGGATGAAGTCCCATCTGTCTTCTTTTCTTTTTTAGATTTCTTTTTCTCTTTGATCACTGTGGCTACCTCTTCAGTTCCATTTTCTTCCATTTGTGAATCTTTCCGATTCTTTTTCTTTTTTTCTTCACTCTGAAATGTATCCTTACAGGTTACAATGGAATCATACAACATGGAATCTGTAACTTGTTTTCAAGAAGTTCAAAAAATAGTTTACATCAGACATTTTTAAAACTACTGATTACTACCAGAAATTTTATAAGGTATGAAAAATGAATGCTTTTAACCAAAGATTAAATTTCATATACTGTAGATTCCTTCTTTTTCGCGAGTACTTATTATCACGAAATGCCTCTGTAACGTCAAATAGCGAGAACAATATTTCGCGAGTGAATGGTTGATCAGGAGATTTTACACAGATTTCATCACCATAAAAATAAAAGCCTGTAATTTTATTTCACAAGTGGTGCTCGTAACGAAATTACACAATAATTAATTCCTTGCATATATTTAGAATCTACAGTGATTATTTCATATATCAAATATGCTTAGTTCCACCCCCTTTGTTTTGTTCTCATCCCTCCCCCCCCCCAAACAAAAACACAATTAAATCAAAGCAAAGCAAGCTTAATGTAGCAAGAAAGGGCAATTTCTGATACAATTAACCCTTTGGATCAAGTTACTGTTATGAAAATATATATTTATCACAAAGATGAAAAACTTTTCATTTCAGAAAAACTTTCCTTTTCATTGGAGGTCAACTAGCAGAGCTTCATAAAGCCAGCGTGATATTAAGTCTAACCTGAAGCACTATATAAATATAAAACCTCTAAACTGATTTTACCTTTGCATCCTTGTCTTTCTTCTTCTTCTCTTTTGTACTTTTTTCTTTAACCTATGAAACAATTATAAATATTTTAAATACATTTTAAAATTTCTTTTCATAGATAAAACTACAAATTTATAGTAAAATACTTTTTCTTATTATAACATTTGATGTGCCAGGAAAACATCAGATTCAGACTCAGTTCCATTACGCCATCTTCACAAACGTCTAAAGGGAGCATGGAATTGTATGTTTCTCATAATCTTGTCAAGTCAAATACTGAAATCGAGGGGGGGGGGGGCTGTATGTTAAATGTCAAATATTTAGGGAAGCATTTGGGTAACTTATGGGAGGCTGTATCAGAGCTCCAGATAAGGTGAGTATTTGCAGAAATATGCATTGAATTTCACAAAATGCGCATTTAAAATTAAAATACAGTGTACAATTACGCATTAGCAATCATAGATAAGCATTATACCACAAAAGTACTGAGTACAACAGGTTGAAGAATACAAGTATGACTTAATTTCTGATATGAATTGAGGTTAACTCAGTGTTTGATTTTTCTCAAAACGAAGTACAGATTAAAAAGTGTTTAGTGACCAGGAATATTCTGGTAATGGCAATGATGATCTCCATTCCCAGAGGAAGAATCAGAGAATTAGATTATAATCAATTTTTATAAATAGAAAGACTTTGCACTAGGCATAATTTTTTGATTATGGATTCATAACCAATTTTTCATTTATCTCAACTTGTCATATTAAAGCAGATCCAAAATCAAAATAAAGGTCAAAATCTTTATCTGCATTGATTTGAAAATCAGGGAGTAAATACACTTTGGGGTAAAAAATTATCTGGAGCTCTGCCCTAAATATTTGACATTTAATATACAGTGTATGTTAAATGTCAGTTATTTAGGGAAGCATTTGGGTAACTTATAAACTGATCTTAACATATTGGTTTATTACAAGGTGTGGTATCTACAATGACTGTTAGATAAATAAAACAAACACTACTCTTCCAACTAATTTTGACACTTACATAAGATATATATTTTAATTTTCATTTTACAATTACACCGTATTAATATGCCGATTTGTGATATGGTATACCTGATGGCAGCATCATTACATGGTCGCTGACTACATGTACTTAGATCTCGGTTTTTAAATATGTATGTACTATTTTAAACATATCAATAAGGTACATGCATATTTCTAAATCAAGACCCAAGTACCAGAGTTGGTGACTGCATGGATTCTAGATTTTAGTTATTTAAAAGTATTAAAAAGATCGCTTACCTTTTTAACTTTTGGAATAGGTTTATCAACTGTATCTTCTACCTTTACTTTGACCATTTTCACTCAAAAATGTAGATTTTTAATCAAAAACAAACTTCACTCTTCTGTTGCGTGTACACCGACCTCGTGTATTCGTTTTGTTTCGAATAAAAAGCACTCCGATCCCGATGCAAAACTTAGAAGTGACGCACGGATCTAAACACTGGTGGGTGGAGAGGGGACCTTGGCCTCCCCTTTTTATGCAAAAAATTACATTTTTTTTTACAATATATCTAAAATATGTTTATTTTGGTAATGTACTCGATAAACATTTACAAGGTGCATTGTTATACCCTACTACATGTATACACTGACCTTATATAATTTCTTACTTTAAAAAGTCCAACAGTTCGACTGTTTTCACCGACTGTCGGTCCAGGAACTAATAGACTGTTATGAAAGGCTGCCCCCGCTGACGTCAAATGGCACTAAAATAAGTTTATCTTTTCATCTGATAAACACTGGTAAAGGAGTAATATCTCAGCGAGTTGTCGTAGGGACTAAAATTTTGGTCGTGTCCTGACTAGGACATTGTGGACACCAAACCAAAATTTTTAGCCCCTTCGACATCTCGCTGAGATTAGTCAAGGAGTATAACAAAACAGTTGTTGACAGGAGTCTCGGGAAACAGTCGACCTGTTGGACCCGTAACCGGGGGCCAACAGCCCTGGGCAACAGCTTGCACTCCGGTCCAACAGATCGACTGTTTCCCTCTACACCAGTCAACAACTATATAGAACCAATAAGTTTTTCAATCTGATGTTGAAAAACGCATTCTGCAAACACGGTCTCTGATGCTGCACTAAATTTTAACTTTTCTTCACGTTGCTTCCATACCCACCTGATGGAGGTCATTTCTGCTTCCTACTCTGTCCAGGCCTCCAGTGAGTTGCCGTTTCTCAGTCACGACAGTGCTTGTTGCTCCAATGACCCACAAGGCCCTCCAAGTTGTTCCACAATTTGATGACATCCAACTCCAATACTCTCCAGCCTGACTGCTAATCGTCTGCAACCAAATCTTACTACCTGCTTATCTCTCCCTCGTAGGCTTCTTTGTTGCCCTCCCAAGGCACTGTCAAGTTATAGCAGATGAACCAGCCGAGAAGATGGAGACCAAATACCAATATTGATATCAGGACTCTGGTAGCTGCCATCTCCCGCGGGAACTGCTTACGACCATTGATGTCTGCTTGGAACTTCCAGTCTCTAGTAGTAACCAATAGTCCCCTCCTTCCACGCCAACCGCAAGATTGTTTTCACCCGCCCTTTCAGTAGAAGTTGGCGAATTTTAAACCTCCTTCGTACTTAGATTTCCTCCTTACCTTTTCCAGCGCGGCTGCATGAACGGAAAGATCTAACCTTCGAGATCATGTCTCCATGTGTATCTTCCATCCGTCAAAGCTACTGCACTTGAAGACAGAATGTGTACCAGGTTGGCAGGAATGCCACAAAATTTGCTGTCGGGAAGCCCATCATGCTCCAAGTATTTATTGTAGACTCAGATAGGTCTAGAGAAAATTTGTATGTGCAAATTGAAAATATACTTTACAATATTAAAAACAAGATGTGTTTGTGAAATACCGATGCCCCCGCATGGCAACATAGCAAAGATTTAGCTGCAAAACTATAGCTCTCCGAAAAATATATTTTTACAGACCGGAGAGCTACAGTGCCAGCCATTGAAAAAACTGTATATTTATTGCGGTTTAAAACGCATAGAGAAATCAATCAAGAAACAGCGCACTTTTTTGTGCGCAATGAATGTACAGTTTTTCCAATGGGTGGCACTGTAGCTCTACGGTGTGTCAATTATGTTTTTTCCGGAGAGCTACAGTTCTGCAGCTAAGCGAAGATTAAGCTTTTCTGTCTGTCCGCAAAAAACTTTAACCATGCCCATAACTTTTGATTTTGTGGAGCTGTGACTTTCATGTTCATTTTCACATGTGTATTTTTTTGTGACAATACCTTTCTTTGACTACCACCAAATTTGAGCTTTTGACCTTGGAGTTTGACCCACTTTTTCTACAAAAAGTCAAAACTTTTACTTTGGCCATAACTTTTGAATGGTAGATAACAGTACTTTTATACTTCATATATGTTTTTTATGGCAAGACCTTTTAGTGGATACCAACATCCTTGACCTTTTGATCTTGACCTGTGAGATTTCCTTACTTATGAAAAAATTTTAACCTTGGCCATAACCTTTGAACGGTAAGGGCCAGGGCTTTTTACTTCACAGGTGTAATCCTTGTGAGAAGACCCTTCATTGGATACCAAGAACTTTGACCTTGGAATTTGACCTACTTTAAAAAAAACAAACCTTGACCATAACTTTTAAAGGATTAGGGCTACATTTGATGTCAAGAACTTTGATCCTTTGATCTTGACCTTGGAGTTTGTCTACTTTTTAAAATTTTTAACCTTGGCCATAACTTTTGAACACTTAGGGCTAGGGCTTTCGTACTTCAAATTTATATTATTCTTTGTAGCAAGACCTTTCATTGCATACCAATAACCTTTTGACCTTGACCTTGGAGATCTCCATACTTATGAGAAAACTTTAACATTGTCCATAACTTTTGAACGGTAAGGGCAAGGGCTTTCATACTTCACATATGTAATCCTTGTGAGAAGACCTTTCATTGGATTTAAGGAACTTTGATCTTGGAGTTTCATTCACTTTAAAAAAAACAATCCTTGACAATAACTTTTGGAGGGTTAGGGCTAGCGCTTTCATACTTTACATATTTAATCCTTGTGACAAGACCTTTCATTTGATATCAAGAACTTTGACCCTTTGATTTTGGACTTTGACCTTTTTAAAAATTTTAAACTTGACCATAACTTTTGAACAGTGGGGTTAGGGCTCCTATACTTCACACATGTATAGATCTTTTTTAAGAAACCAACAATTTTGACCCTTAGACCTTTGAGTTTGACCTACCTTTCAAAATCTTATCCTTGGCTATAACTTTAGAACAGTTGTTGCTAGGGCTTCAGTGTTTCACAAACACTTCATGTTTTTATTTCAAAACCCTTACCAAATAAAACGAATTTTACTTTCTTGTACATGTTTTTCAATTGTTAAATTCAAGAACCTTTTTAGACTGGTTATTTTTTTTAAGGAAAATCTCCACTTATAGAGAATATCGTAGACTAGCGCCATAAATCAAAATTATTAAGGTATACAGCAGAGTTTGTACATTTGGAATTAATTGTCAATGTTTTCGAAAGCAATGGAATGACCCCTTAGCGCAACCTCAAAATACGATGTCGTATTTCTACATTGAATCCAACGGAGACAAATGAAATTTTATACTATTTATAGTATGCTATCCAATTTTCACAAATGTGGTGGGAAACAATTGAAAAATTTACCTCATTCTGTCAATTTTCTGAGATCTTGATCTTTATAAACTTATTTGATTTCAGATTCTGTAGAGAGTGTATAAAGAGACACCGGAGAGGGGTGATTTTCCCCGAAATTCAAAATCTTGAACTTTAACTTTTGGAAAAACTCGCATAAACTTTAACAGCGTTGAGAAATACAAAATGACGGTAAAATGGATTCAGCAGCAAGCTGACTTAAAATTGTAGCTTGTGATAGTCCAGGATCAAAATAACCTTTTGCTTATCATTGTATAAATGAATAAACTTCATTACAAAATCAAAACAAAGTTGAGACTTAAGCAAATGTCTTGGTTAAACAGCAAAGTTACGCGTTCATTCGCGAAAGTTTCGCGTTATTACGAAAGCCCATTGAGTTCATTTTCGTAGGTTAACAAAACTTATTATTTCGCATTATTATGCGAAACCTTTGCGAATAAACACGTACCTTCCGTGCTATAACGCGTAAGTCTCACTTTATAACGTACGAAAGCCTATTAGGATCAATCTAGAGAGAAAAAAAAAATTAAAAGGCGTTATAACGCGTTTCGAAAAGGCGTAATAACGCGAAAAAAGGCATTATAACGCCTTTTGAAAAGGCGTTATTACGCCTTTCCATTCCAAAAGGCCTTATTACGCCTTTTTAAAAGGCGTTATAATGCCTTTCTAAAATTTCCATTCTAGAAGGCGTTATTACGCCTTTCCAAAAGGCGTTATAACGCCTTTTTAAAAGGCGTTATAACACTTTTCCAAAAGGCGTTATTACGCCTTTTACTTTCAATACATAAGCCCAACCGAGGAGGGGGGGGGGTGCAGAAATCGTACCTTTGGGACATGGATTTCACAATTAGATATAGAACTAATTTCTCAAAAAAATAATTTAAAGAGATAGCAATTAGATTTCCTGGAAAAAAGATTTTTAAATGCGTCATATATTTTCAATGTTGAACCAACTAAGTCTTTTTTTCATACCAGACACACCTCTACCAAGGGTCATTGATTTCAATTGCTCATTATACCCATGCAAATAGTTGCCTGCTTTTTTCCAAGAAGAGAGAAAAATATCTTCAAATGACATAAATTTTAATACATGGCAAGCAAAGCTCCAAGATTAATCTGCCTATATTCTAGATCTTCACAAGTACAGGGTTGCCTTCTCTTAATACGAATGCAAACAGTTGTCAGTGAGATGTGCAGGAATATAGAGAATTGCATAAATAAAGACGGTTATAATTAAAACTTTATATATTTATTAACATAAGATAACGCCTTTTCCTTTTCATGTAGGTCAGTAATACGAGTGCGAATGGGGTAAACCCCCCTCCAAACATACACACTTTTGAGGAAAAGTCTTGCTACAGTTTAAATATTATAATTAACTATTGGTTTCTTGGTTCCTGAACATTTTGTTGCAGTATGTAAAACTGTGGCAAATTATTGCATTTAAATAAAGTTTTACCGAGTATTTCCCCCACGAATTTGGCCAGTGGAGTGTGTGTGTGTGTGGGGGGGGGGGGGCTATTAAAAGCACGGGCCTGTTAAATGCATAATAATGGTTATTCAAAAAGCATAATAACTTTTCTGGAAAGGCATAATAACGCCTTTTAGAAAGGTGTAATAACATCTTTTAGTAAGGCGTAATAACGCCTTTTAGGAATGCGTATAACGCAATTTAGAAAGGCGTAATAACGCTTTTTAGAAAGGCGTAATAACGCCTTTTGGAGAGGCGTAATAACGCCTTTTGGAGAGGCGTAATAACGCCTTCTAGAATGGAAAGGCGTTATAACGCCTTTTAAAAAGGCATTATAACGCCTTTTGGAATGGAAAGGCGTAATAACGCCTCTTTTCGCGTTATTACGCCTTTTCAAAAGGCGTTATAATGCCTTTTAAATTTTTTTTCTCTCTAGATTGATCCTAATAGGCTTTCTACGAATAACCCTTTTAGCAAGGCATAATAACGCCTTTTTGGAAAGGCGTAATAACGCCTTTTAGAAAGGCATAATAACGCCTTTTGGAAAGGTGTAATAACGCCTTTTAAAAAGGCGTTATTACGCATTTTGAATGGAAAGGCGTAATAACGCCTTTTTAGAAGGCGTAATAACGCCTTTTGGAAAGGCGTAATAACGCCTTTTGAATGGATAGGCGTTATAACGCCTTCTGGAATAGAAAGGCGTAATAACGCTTTTTGAAAAGGCGTTATAACGCCTTTTAAATTTTTTTTCTCTTTAGATTGATCCTAATAGGCTTTCCCTCTCCCTCTCGACTGAACTCAAAACTTTTTTTACATTCAAGGAAACGACATATTTTTTAATTCCTATTATCTCGTCAACAGATATGTTGAACTTTTCTGGAAAAAAAAGATTTTTTCCACTTATCAAGCCACCTAATAATTTTACCCTGAGTTGGGAGAGGGCAAGCAAAAATTGATTAAATATGGCCTTACGGCTGACATATTTTTCATATATTGTAACAATGTTTATTTTCTATAAAAAAACATTATGCATAGAAGTATTTTGTTTTTTCTGTATTAACATATCAAATATAACTATGAAAAGATTTTTATACAAGTTGTCTTGAGTGATAATTTAGAAGCAACATGTATCTCTACTTATATATATAAATAAATATGAAAGATAAACAGAAATTGGCACATTGCAAAATAATATACAGTGACTAATAAAAAACTACATCATGTCCACTCTCACGTGACGGTGAAGGAGTTTCTGCACGGGAATTTTTATCATCACCATTCTTAAAAGTTGGTTCCCTTTGTATTTTATCATCACTATTATGAAGAGTCTGCTCCCTTTGTAACGAAGAAATCAACACGGGATTTTGGGTGTTCCCCTGGCTCGGGAAGGCGACGAGTGGGGGAGGGGGTGTGGGTTCTTTGTGCTTGTGTTTTTTAGGTGATGGGACTACTTCCGGTCCGGGTAAGTGAATTTTCAGTTTGTCGTACCCATACAACTGATTAGTGGAGGGCTTAGGACGTCGCTTTACCTCGTCCGGAGAGTCAATTTGAGTATTTTCATTGTCTAGGTACCCCTTCCTTTCTGAATCACTCTTTATCGATTCGTTATTTGCTATTTTCTTCCTGTCTCGAATTGGCTTCAATAAAGTTAATGCCATTACCAACAGAAAAACAGCACCTAGTCCAAGAAAAAGTCCTCCAACAATGATAAAGTCTTCAATATTTTCCGAATCACCCACCACAACAAGTGCTATTCCTCCACCAAATACAATAACTCCTATACAAAGGAGACAGACGACAGTGTATAATCTGTTCTTCTGCTCTTTGGCGGTTCTTGCACGCTGCAGCTCTGCTTGAACATTTGAAGCAGGAGTCACTTTTATCTTGTTCACCTGAGTCTTGCCCTCCACCTGCGAAGGGAATCTGGAGTAACTTGGCGGATCCAAAGAAGTCATATTGGATATATCCTGTGTCTTTAAACATTCGGTATTTCAAAATCCGATTATCCGAATCGATTTTACCTTGAGGTGTATTCTCTATTCAGAATTTGACAATCAGTTTTCAACATAATGCTATTTAAATGAAATTCTGTTGAAAATAACATTTAAGTAACTGTTTTCATAAAAATACATTGAGATTGAAAAAAATGGCACAAAGAACAACAGAACGGAATTGTTGCTGGTATAAACAAAACGTAACTAAATGCCATACAACACTGACTGTAGATCGATGTTCATAATGAATGCAGTGACGTCACGATTTCATGTGTAAATATTCCACAAAACTACCCAGGAACAGGTGCGAATTTTGGCTCCTTTCTCTGTTTCATAGATATACATATGAACACCACCATTACCAATGTAAGTCCCAGAAACAGTCCTCCCAGAATGATCAGATCTTCAATGTCCTTCACGAGGCCGAGTGCCAACAGGACGGCTCCAATGGCCAGAGCGAAGACAACGCTGAAGCCCGCGGCTAACACGCTGGAAAGCTGCGCCATGAAGAGCACCCCCAAGGCATGTCTTTTTCGTTGCCTGTGAACCTTGGCCAAACTTTTTCAGCTTTTCATAAACAGAGCGGCACCATTTACTGTAAAAAAATGTATTACAAAGTACACAACAGATCGAGAGTAATGGTTTACGGCATTTAAATTTAGAACTTATTCAGAACTTGTTCAAACATAACGACTTCTCATATGTAAATTAAATCCTTTTCATAAACGATTAATTTGATGTCCCTAACATTTTGATCATCGATCTTCTAGGTCGTGTTGGCTTGAATTAAAAGATACTCACAGGTCTATTACCGGTATTCCGATTATAAAAAGATGTGTTAATTTGACATTTTATGATTACATGTCTTTATATCTTATTCTACAATCTCTATGTCATTCTATGGACAAAAGACGGGAAGAATTTCTGATCAAGAAATGAAATTTTTCAAAGTTTATAAGGGGTTCTAAAAATATTTCCTGTTATTGTCTATAAACTTTGATAAATAGTAATCAATAAAGGTTTATTGTGTGAAAAGTCATCTGCAAAGACTGCAGTTATATATATTTGAAAAGCAATTATTCCTGTTTACGAGGAACTGAATGAGGAATCCAGATTTCTTTTCAACTAGACTTTTTTATGGTATGCAGTTTTTATACCCATCGCCTGAAAATGTATACATGTATTGTAATACGTATTAGTAAACCTATGGATTTTTTTTTTTTTTTTTTTTTGTAAATTTAATGTGTCCCCCCATTCCCTTCTTAAATGTACAGAATCAGTCAGAATGGGTGTCTTGAATACTTAGAGTACGGGTTTGCCAGTATAATCGACTGTGCAGAGGCATCGTCCCCTGGTACCCTCTGTATCCAAGTTACCTTTTCTTTACATTAATTGTATGCTACCTTCAAGATCACAGATTTACATTTATACATGATAGTACCATTTGTTTATATATATACATATATTTGTGTGTAAATTATTATTTTTGTTTGCATGGATATGTGTAACAATAAGTGTATGTTTATAATATATACTATACATACATATATTTGTATATAAATTATTATTTTTGTATGCATGGATTTGTGTAACAGTAAGTGTATGTTTGTGTATGTGGGTATGCATATGTCAAATATCTATTGAACTAACTCCAAGAGATTAGTTTGCATTAAATTTATAATTATATGCTAAATACTTATTAATTGAAATTACTATTTTCTGTTAATACTTAAATGATTTTTTTTTTGGAATGACCATCTTCAATACTTAGGGTACAGGTTTGCCAGACTGGCTGTGTAGAGGTATCATCCCCTGGTGCCCTTTGTATTCAAGATGCACTAGTTTTATATTAGAGTACTGCCATTACTACAAGATTTTTTTTTTTAATTACCTTGTATCTATCATTTTTATTTAATTGTGTTTTCTTTTATCATTCTATGGTTTCTATGCTTTTGATCCAGTGTGGTGATGCACTTCTCAATGTCAAACTTAATCACTAGTCATGTTACATTATCCTTAATATAGAATTGTAATCAATGTTATCATTTTGTAATAATTGTTCATGCCCCCCTTGGGCCCTTGATTGGTGAATAAACATAATATATAGTGTGAACGTCCGTGCATCCTTCCGTCCGTGCTTATGGGGTAGTAGCCATCGGTTGTTCAGTCAAAACATCTCCTCCACTACTGAATGCAATTTAATGAATCTTTCACCAAATCTTTATTTTATAACAACATTGTGCACATGCACAAATTATAAAGTTTATGAGAGTAAATTAGCCAACAAAGTCATATTATAGGCTGCAGTTTTTCTTCAAAGAAAGTCTTAAGTTTTTGTTCGCTGGGAAAGTGAATTTAAAAAGTCTCTTGCTCGATCTGTCTGTCCGAGGGTTGCTAGTATTTGAACATGCTCAAATGAACAATCTCACGAATACCAGAGTGCCCAGCATTGATCTAGAGATCTCAGGAAGTCCACGTCTTCTAGACTACGCTATTAAACGTTCATTAACGGGTAAATCACTTAGAGAATACAAAAACTAAAAACATACATGCAGATCTTTAAAAAACAAGAAGGTGCTACAGCACAGACTGCTACCAGCATGGGAGAGGATCGTACATTTTGGACGTGGTTTGCTACGATGCAGCACAACTTAATTCCAAAGTGTGTCGCCACGATAAACAATCGATCTACCCAAGAACAGGTACAATTTCTTGTTCTTTCTTCTTTTTCACAGAGATGATAATGAACACCACCAGCACCAACAAAAGTCCCAGGAATAGTCCTCCCAGAATGATAAGATCCTCAATGTCCTTCACGATTCCTATAATTAACAGAACTAGTCCGATAGAGAGACCAAGAACAATACTAATGGCTGCAGCCAAAAAACTGGAGAGTCGCGCCATGGAAAATCTCCATGGAATATGTGTATAAATATACCGATATAATGTTGTTTACGTTATTCACAGACCTTGACGAAGAATTCCATTTTTTACAAATAAACGATTGCTATTGACATAAATACTTCATTTCGAAATTCACACTTGATTGCATGAAATCAATAATTTTAAGACATTTAAAGTTAGAACTTAGGAGTCTTTAAGCACAAAACATCTTGTAATGATTAAAATGTAGTAGAATCTGACCAAAAAAATCGACTTCTTTTGACATTTGGCGGGAAAACAGACATCACCAGTTGAAGAAGCTTCAGAACTGTAGCTACAGTTTAGGTACTCATCATCGTCATTTTTCTTTGTTCTATTTTTATGTGGCAAATGAAAATGAAATTATAGTCAATATTAGTACATGTATATCTACACTCTGTTAAATTTTTGCTAAACAGCTCCACCCGTCTGTCTGTCTGTCACACTATCGTCTTCCAAAAATTCCTCTAACGTTTAAAGTTTAAACAATAACTATTTTGGGTTTAAACGTTAAACCAACAAGAGGCCCACGGGCCTTATAGGTCACTTAAGTATCATATAACAACTTTCCAGCGATTGTATTTGGTTCGAGTTTTAATCTAAAAGCCATGAAATTCACAAATTTTGGAAGAGGCACCATTGCTTATCAAAGAGCAGATTTCAAAGCATTAATTCATTTTTAGTCAAAGTACCCTCCTGGTACCCCTGACCCAGCAGCCCTGAAATTATCTATTTTGAAAGAGGCCCCTTTCTTCATCATAAGGCCAGCATTTTTTTTTTATTTTTAGGTTTAGTTATGAACATAAGAATGAAAAAGTCCTGAGGGAGAAGGAAATAAAAAAATTTTTTTTGATAAATCAATTATCAACATTTGTACATTCTTTTTTTTTATGCTATCCTAATAGGCTCCTTACCACTGGACACATAATGCTTACAAATAGGAAAGTAGAACATTTAATTCCTTATTTCATCATCTGCCAGTTTGGACCATTTATATAAATTTTGTGATGTTGATCAAAATATATTTTAAAAAATCAATTCTTTAAAAGTCTTTCAATATATCTTCATTTTTTTTATATGTGTTAGGTGAATGTGTAGACATTGTTCTAAAATATACTTGATGCCTAAAATTATAATTCCTATCATAAAACAGACGGGGGGTATTGTGGAGTAGAGTGAACATTTTTTTCAATTAAGTGTAAAATAATTTTTCTGGCTGATACAAATGATACTACATGCCTGTATATATTTGTATATTTGTATTTGTATATATATATGTTCCTGCTTTTTTAATAGTTGATTTTTTTTTATTTCTTCAGGTTACTGTTTATATCTTCCTTAAATAGACTTAACTTCTCCCATAGTTTTATTCATTACATCTGATGCATGAGCAAACCTTTTCTGAAGAATGATGCTTAGACTGTAACAGAGGCCTAAACAATGTCGCTGGCAATATGCAATAGCTACCATGGGCAATTTAAAACCTGTGGGAGGAAAATAATTTACAGACAGATACTTTTGAAACGAATACATAATTATCTCACCAACATGTCATTGTGCAACAAAGTTCGTCAGCATTTTATTTGTCCTTTGAACGGGTGAAACGTTTTTAATGGCACTCTTATCAATGAATTTTACACTAAACCAAGCTATGATATCTTCGCAGATCAAGGCTTTCTAGCTTTATTTACCCGCCGTTTCATCTTAAACCGGAAGTGCGAGTTCGTAAATTTGAAATCTCGATCCCGATTCAAATTTGAAATCGGAAAAAAAAATTATTTTTTTTCCCGAAAATTCAAAACCTTGAGCGGAGGGTTTGTAAAACTGAAAATAAAATAAATCCTGGCCTTAAATATGTAATTAGATCATTAGAATATTAACCAGGAGCAAAAGATAAGATGTTCAGGGAATTCATGCATTTCACTATATAATCATTAGAGCCCCACCCTAAAACAAGAACCCCTGACTCAGGGGCCCTGAAATTCAAAATTTTGGTAGATGCCACCTTATTCAACATAACTATGTACTTGGTTAGTTTATTTAATGCCCATGAGCAGAGAAGAAGATTCTCAAAGAATATATGCATTTTCACTATGTAATCAATTTAGCCCCGCCCTAGCACTAGAACCCCTGACCCTGGGGCCATGAAATTCACAATTTTGGTAGAGGCCACCTTATTCAACGTAACTATGTACTTGGTTAGTTTCTTTAATGCCCATGAGCAGAGAAGAAGATTCTCAAAGAATATATGCATTTTCACTTTGTAATCAATTTAGCCCCGCCCTAGCACTAGAACCCCTGACCCTGGGGCCATAAATTTCACAATTTTGGTAGAGGACTCAATGCTGATTACAATCATGCAAACAGTTTGACTGCTTGATGTCCAGGAGTAAAGAAGAAGATTTTTAAAGATTTCATTAATTTAACAGGTTTTTGCCCCACCCCTCAGGCCCCAGGGGGGCGGGGACCTTGAAATTCACAATTTTTGTTCCCCTTTATCCATAGATGCTTTGTGGCAAATTTGGTAGAAATTGATTGAGTGGTTGCAGAGAAGAAGCTGAAAATGTTCAAATGTTAACGCACGGCGCACGACGGACGACGCACGACGACGGACGCCAATAGATAGCAATAGGTCACCTGAGTTTACTCAGGTGACCTAAAAATAGTCATTGTAGCTTATTCATCTTTAGAATATCACGTGGTTGTCTTCGTTTTCACCTAAAATGTCCATTGGGGTACAAAAAATTATGTTTTGTTAAGTAAATCTAGTTTCAAGGAATTTTCTCCGAGATGAAGCCCACGTTTATTTGAATTTGATTGCCGAGGTCATCGATGTGCAATAAGGTTTTTCATCTAGGAGCTTTTTGGGGGTTGAAAAATGAAGTCCTTGTTCCAATACCTTTTTCTAATAACCCTCTTTTGCATTTTACATACTACAGACTAGTAAACAAATTGTCTCAAAGAGAATGATTGTTGGTGTCTTGTAGTAGCATGTGTAACAATGTTTCAAAAATTTCAACCTTGATGCCATTTGACGTTCTTTCTGTGAAAACCCAATTCCAAGAACTCCTTGTTTTACACAGTGGCCAAATCATCTCTTATTTTTCTTGGTGTTCTTTAAACGTGCAACCAGGTTTTATAAGTTTATTAAAAGGGTTCTCCTACAGTTTCTCGAGGTCAAACCACATCAGAATCCAGGTATATGAAAGAGAACCTAAATAATCATGATATGCAATTTACAAATCTTCACGTCTTATAAAATGTACTGTTGACATAAAAATGTATAGTATGCTAGTATATCAAAGGGATTTTCTAACAGTTGCTTGAAGTTAGACCGAACTGCAAGCATACTTTACGATTCTCAATATTGTGAATATATAATTACATGTACACATACCCAGGTACATACGTACTTTTTTTGCATTTTCTACAAGAGGACAAAGGTGAAGGAGAATATTTAAATTATGTACTTATAATCAAATGTCGCTAAAGTTGTTAAGTATATTTCCAAACAAAACCAAACGGCCATCTTAAAAATATCGTCATTGAACTTCAAATTATGTGCCACAACTTCTTTATTTTTCTAGAGCATTTTTTGGTCAACTCTCTGAATTTTATTTCTAGTCACTGTCAAATGTGCATGCATGTCAAGTTTTGTTCAAAGATACAGTGTTCAATTCTTTTTGGACAACAAATCTTCGTAAAACTTTATAGAAATATCCAAAAAAGATAATTGAGATTAAACTTTATGTCTGCATGTTTCTTTCGGTTGGATAAAAGAAATGAAACACAAAAAATTGTCATTAGAAATATTCTGCATTTGTTATAAAAATCTCAAAATAGACATATTTGAAATCTGTTGGAAAGAAAGGATGATTACAATAAATAAAAACAAATACGAAACTGATGGATTAATGGTAAGACTGCACATTGCCAGAGTGCATTGTCTCGTCTAAAGTCTACATGAAAGACATTAATATAATATTCCTAAAGTAATGTATAGAACATGACCAATAGATTGGGAGACATCGAATGTTGCAAAGAAATACTCATCGCAGTAATCTTCCGATTGATGCTCTAAGACTATGATATAGAAGTTCAAGATTTAGCATTCTATGAGGACGGTTATTGTTCCAATATCACAAAATACCCTCTAGTCATCATTTTCAGGTAAATGTCATGAAACCCATGCAGATCTGACGTCAGAGTATACCGGTACCCGTTTTAATTAATCTCAGTAGAAAGTTACACGTTTCTTCCGTCCGTCAGTTTCAGTCGGCGGTTGCAAACTGTGAGCACTATTTGCTCTAGATTTGACATCCACGATAACACTCTCTGCACGCCTCTGTCCGTAGATGGATTGTCCATCCTCCTCGCTGTCGATCCGAATGCGCTCAAACGAAGCAGCCGTCGACTTCAAGTCATTGTCACTCCGGGAAAACCCGACACTCTCGTGTTTGTACGTCCGTGTAAAATCCTCGTCCTCAACCCGCCCTGACTTAATGTAAGGGCGAATAACTGTTGAAAAAACACAGATGCCCACGAAAACTGTGAACACTAAAAATATGGACCCTAATATAACCAAGTCTTCGATATCCTCAAAAATTCCAATAAACAGGAATGTCACACCAATCCCAAGTACCAACAGTGTTAGCAAAGCGCCACTCAATAGGTTCCACTTATTCAGGGGGATTCTCTCCAGATCATCCGCCATTGTGTGGCGCGCTTTTCTTCAGCATCTTCAGGCGAGTGTTTTCTGTAAAAAGAGTATATTTGTGAAAATAATTGAAGACAAGATACTAAAATTAAGTATATAGTATATACGTGGCTCAAAAGTATGTTGTCCAGCTACTTTCCTGATTGCAGATCAAGAAGCTTGATTTCAGATCATCCAACGCCACTTAGATACTTAGTAAGTATCTAAGTTGCGTCGGAGTGATCTGAAATCAAGCTTTTATAATGTAATTTTGATTGTATTGATGAACAAAAACTAACAATATTTCATACATTTGTGATAAAAAAGATCAAACGAATTTTATCAAGGGTCCATGGCCATCAGTGTTTTAACATGCTTAAGGATCCTAGATGTTTTGAGGATGAATGGTGCATTACTTTTAGTTTACTTTCGCAATACATTTGTAGATTTCGATAATGACACTAATTTACAAACGTTGTCTACTTTTGTGTATGAGCTATCAGTCAAGCAAGGCATTAAAATTTTTTTAAACATAATGCATAGATTTCGTAATAGATACCTTCTGTGTTGTCAGACCATGCTGATGGAATAGGGTTGAGTTGACTTTTCAATGTTGTGTTTGACAATTACGCATAAGACAAAAACTAATATCCATCCGTAATAATCGTAGTGACTTCAATTTTCTATCGATCTACACGACACATGAACGCCGTTAACAAGAATTATACCGTCCCTCGTCTGCTTCTGCGTTGTATATTGGGGTCGTCTCCACCTCTATTGTTTACACCGGAACTGATTTAAACCCCTGTCATGGAATCAGTATATACCGAAACATGTCTGAATTCGTCGACCGGGTGGAAAAAATTAACTCGGGTCGATGTCAATTGCAAAATGCTTTAAAAGTCTATCAATATTTTAAGTTGACTTTGTGTGATCACAATCAACAGTATAATGTTCCTATGGAGCTGTTGTGAAATCCACACACACAGAGAACATCTGAATATTTATAGAATGGAGAATGTTGGCAGTATGTGATCCAGAACAAAAACACAACCTAAAGAATCTGCGTTTAAAACAAGAAGTTCAACGGCCACACCGCTCACCCGAGCACTTTGAGCCTGTATTAATCAGATCGGTACTAAAAAGTTATACATATGAGCAGACCCGCTGCAAACTTTTGAAAGTCTTGGGAGGGGACAATTTTCCAAAGAAATCCAACAAGCAAAGAAAAAAAAATTAACTTACCATATACTTGAAATGGAAGGGGCATGGAGATTTGTACTCAGTGTATAAAGTATATAATTTTTATGCCCCCGTTATCAAAGATTCGGGGGGTATATAGTTTTTGTCGTGTCCGTCCGTCTGTCTGTCTGTTTGTCAGCAAAAACTTTAACCGTGCCCATAACTTTTAAATTAGTGGAGGTATGACTTTCATATTTCACATGTGTATTCCTTGTGACAAGACCTTTCTTTGGGTTCCACCAATTTTGACCTGACCTTGGAGTTTGACCCACGTTTACACAAAAATTCCAAATATTTTACCTTGGCCGTAGCTTTTGAAAATAGATACCAGGACTTTTATACTTCACATATGTAATCTTTGTGGCAAGACCTTTCATTAGATATCAATAACCTTGACTTTTTGACCTTGGAGATTTCCGTACTTATGAAAACACTTTAACCTTGGCAATAACTTTTGAACGGTAAGGGGAAGGGCTTTCATATTTCACATATGTAACCCTTGTGAGAAGACCCTTCATTAAATACCAAGAACTTTGACCCTTTGACCTTGGAGTTTGAACTACTTTTCAAAAAAAAAACCTTGACCATATCTTTTAAAAGTTAGGACTAGTGCTTTCATACTTAACATATTTAATCCTTGTGACAAGACCTTTTAATTGATATCAAGGACTGTGACCCTTTGACCTTGACCTTAGAGTTCGACCTACTTTTTAATTTTTTAACCTTGGTCATAACTTTTGAACGGTTAGGGCTAGGGATTCCATACTTCAAATATGTAATCCTTGTAAAAACTTTCATTGGATACCAAGAGCTTTAGTCCTTTGACCTTGACGTTTGACCTATTTTAAAAATACAACCTTGACCATAATTTTTGAACGGTTAGGACTAGGGCTTTCATAATTTCACATATTTAATCCTTGTGACAGGACCTTTCATTTGATATCAAGAACCTTGAACCTTTGACCTTTACCTTGGAGTTTGACCCATTTTTACACAAAAAAATCTGAATTTTCATTTGGCCCTATTTTTTAAACGATAGATACTAGGAATTTCATATTTAAAGTATCAATTCTTTATGGCAACACATTTCGTTTGAAACCAACAATTTTGACCTTTTGACCTTGACCTTGGAAATTTCCGTACTTACGAAAAAACTTTAGTTTAACCTACTTTTTTACAAACTTTAACCTTGGCCATAACTTTTGAACGGTAAGGGTTTGGGCTTTCATACTTCATATATGTAATCCTTGTGAGAAGACCTTACATTGGATATCAACAACTTTGACCCTTTAACCTTGGCCTTGGAGTTTGACGTACATTTTATTAACTTTAACCTTGGCCATAACTTTTAAACAGTAAGGGCTAGAGCTTTTATACTTCACATATGTAATCCTTGTGAGAAGACCTTTCATTGGATATCAAGACCCTTGACCCCTTGGCCTTGGAGTTTGACGTACTTTTTACATACTATAACCTTGGCCAGAACTTTTGAGCGGTTATGACCAGCACTTTCATACTTCCCATATGTAATCTTTGAGACAAGGTCTTTCTTTAGAACCCAACAATCTTGACCCTTTGACCTTGACCCCGGAGTTAGTCCTTTCTTCAAAAACGTTAACCTTGGTCATAACCTTTGAACATGTGGTGCTAGGGTTTTATAGTTCACATTTGTATTTCTTGTGTAAAGGCCTTACTTTAGGTACCAACTTATCTGATCTGCATTTGAGAAAGCTTAACCTTAGCAATGTTGCCATACGGGGGCATCTGTGTTTTACAAACATATCTTGTGTACCTCAAAACCAACAAGGTTCTTACGATAGGGAGTTGTGGTATTTCATATTATATCGTATAAAAAGGCGTTTCATCCAAACGAAATATATATATTCAGTACATTGACCTTTGGCTTTCAAGTGCCATATGGAGTTTTCGCATAAAATTTAATTGCAAAAACTCAAGTCTTCTTGAAATATGATCTGGAAAAGAACGAACACAGACAGATTGATGGACCCAAATTAATACTACAGTAACTTCTACTTTCAGTGAAAGTGGGAAAAAAAGTCAAGTACAGTCGCACCTGCTGTTACGGCCACCCTTAATCAGCGGCCACTCCCCATGAGCGGCCAGTTTCAATCCCGCCCGTTCATTTTTTCACCGATCTTACAAATGAAAAGCCACTTTTACCGAACTTAAGAATGACTCTTTTGATCCACAAAAGACGAAAATCTGCCAATCGATGAACACTTTCATCTGTTTTGTGAATTTGTAGCAGTTCGGGCTATTGGATTGTGGATATCAGCCTCGGTAGCTCAGTTGGTAGAGCACCTGACTAATGATGCAAGGGTCCAGGTTCGTTTCCCGGTCCAGTTAAATGCATTTTCTCTATGTATTTCTACTTTCCAGCCACAAATGTATCCATAGCATCTTTTGAGTTGCTAGTAGTATCCATAGGATCTTTGCAGGCCAAGGGTCCCTGATCCGAAATCTTCAATAGATCAGAATCATTGGCTAGCTAAGACTTAAAAATTTAGGATCAGAAACCTTGGCTGGCAAAAAAGTAACTTTGGATGATTAACATTAAAATTTGGTTGAAACTACCCCAGGCCTTTCACTGCAGGTGAAAAAAAGACCTAGGTCATCGTCTAAACCCACGATTCGGAATCCACATATAGCTCTCTCCAGAATGGATTTTAAACGTGGTTTGCGACAATGCACCACGGTAAGATAAAGAATTATAGAATTAAAACATACATGTAGTTAAACACCAAATCACCTCATATAGTCTTTAACAATTGAGTTTATTACTGGGTACTGAAATTTAGGTAAAATAGTGCGTCACAAAATGTTTACAAATTGAAAATCAAAGTAGAAATTTGACCGCCCAGCAAGCATCCCCCAAGAGGGATAGAAATCTAAGGCTGGAGCTGGAAAAAAAATAGAATTTGACTATGGGAAAAAATTAAAAAGAAAATTATTTATGTAGAATGTGAAACAGTAACATTTATTGTATTTAGGAGGTTCGGACATGCTTTCTTAATTATTCTAAGTAACAAAGTCGAGGCTCTAAATTTCCTTTGCATCCGTTACATCTGACTGTTTTCCTATATAGAATGAGCGACTATCTTAGTTACTAGTACTTGACCTTTGCTAACAGTTTTCATGTGTTTTTACAACCTGTGCAAATGATGCAAGTTTCTTAGGTAACTTTTTCTTTTGCCCTGGTAAGATATCACTTCCGAGAGTTTTACAATAGCTATGTAAAATGTCTATCCACTTTGGCACAGCGGTGAACAATGATTACACGATTTTTATGAAGAGTAATAAGGGGACAAATATAGATCTCTGCCTTTTACAAATCGTGTTCAACTTTAACTTCTAAATAAACATAATTCGCAAACACATTACATCTCTGCTGGCCATTGGCTTACAATTCTCTCCAATCCAACAAAATGGAGAAGAGACCAACAAGTTGGAGAGGACCAACTAGATGGAGAGGAGTGGAGAGGACCAACAATCTAGAGTGTAGTGGAGCGGACCAACAATCTAGAGTGTAGTGGAGCGGACCAACAAGTCAGAGAGGAGTGGAGCGGACCAACAATCTAGAGAGGAGTGGAGCGGACCAACAAGTTAGAGAGGAGTGGAACGGAGCAACAAACTAGAGAGGAGTGGAGCTGACAAGCAAGATGGAGAAGAGTGGAGCGGACTAACAATTTAGAGAGGAGTGGAGCGGACCAAGTTGGAGGAGTGGAGCGGACCAATAAGTTGGAGAAGAGTGGAACAGACAAACAAGTTGGAGAGGAGAGGAGCGGACTAACAATCTAGAGAGGAATGGGGCTGACCAACAGGATGGAAAAGAGTGGAGCGGACCAACAATCTAGGGAGGAGTTATCGAGCGGACCAAGTTGGAGGAGAGCAGCGGACCAACAAGTTGGAGAAGATTAGAACAGACGAACAAGATGAAGAGAAGTGGAACAGATCTAAACCAACAATTTAGAGAGGAATGGAGCTGACCAAAAAGATGGAGAAGAGTGGAGCGGACCAACAATCTAGAGAGGAGTAGAGCGGACCAACAAGTTGGAGAAGAGTGGAGCAGACCAACAAGTTGGAGAGGAGAGTGACGAACCAACAAGTTGGAGAGGTTAGAGAAGAAAGGATTGGACCAACAAGTTGTAGCTGCAGATCTTTAGGACCGAATTATCTTGCAAACCAAAATGGTAGTATAAAAAGACGATATTTACGGTAATTTCGATTTCAGGGCCAGGTGGGCTATTAACACCAATTATAAGGAATGTTTTGTTGTGGAAACAGTGAAAGAATATGTTAGGAACATACGATTAGTAATATTTTGAGATGACAGTTTAAAAACATGGAGAAATAAATCGAGAAACAGCGCAATAAATATACAGTTTTTTTTTTCAATGGGTGGCACTGTAGCTCTCCGGTCTATCAATATATATATTTTTTCGGAGGGCTACAGATCTGCAGCTAAACAAGTTGTAGAGGAGAGTAGCAGATCAAGTTGGACAGGAGAGTGACAAACCAACAAAATGGAGAGGAGTTGATCAGACCAACGAGTTGGAGAGGAGTGTGGCGAACCAACAATATGGAGAAGAAAGGAGCGGACCAAGTTGGAGAGGAGTAAACGGGATCAACAAGTTGGAGAAGAGTGGAGCAGACTAACAAGTTGGAGAAGAGTGGAGCAGACTAACAAGTTGGAGAAGAGTGGAGCAGACTAACAAGTTGGAGAAGAGTGGAGCAGACTAACAAGTTGGAGAAGAGTGGAGCAGACTAACAAGTTGGAGAAGAGTGGAGCAGACTAACAAGTTGGAGAGGAGTGGAGCAGACTAACAAGATGGAGAGGACTGTGGCAGACCAACAAGTTGGAGAAGAGTTGAGCAGACTAACAAGATGGAGAGGAATGGAGCAGACCAACAAGTTGGAGAAAAGTGGAGTAGACCAACAAGTAGGAGAGGAGCGGATCAACAAGGAGAGGAGTGGAGCGGACCAACTTGATAGCAGACCAAACAAGAGGCCCATGGGTCACATCGCTCACCTGAGAAGCTTTGACCATTCAGTCCTTTACCAGATTTCCCCTTGTAATACATATTTTGATCCTACCCTACCCAACTGATCATAATTTAAACAATTTGAAATATACACTACCATAGGATGCTTTGATTCAACATTGTAAAACTTTGATTCCCCATTGTGGCCCCGCCCTTCCCCAGGGGTCATGATTAGAACAATTTAGAATCTACACTACCCCAGGATGCTTCCACATAAGTTTCAGCTTTTCTGGCCCAGTGGTTCTTGAGAAGAAGATTTTCAAAGATTTTTCCTATATATAACTATGTAAAACTTTGATTCTCCATTCTGGCCCCGCCCAACCCCCGGGGGTAATGATTTTAACAATTTAGAATCTACACTACCCCAGGATGCTTCCACATAAGTTTCAGCTTTTCTGGCCCAGTGGTTCTTGAGAAGATTTTCAAAGATTTTTCCTATATATTTCTTTGTAAAAATTGATTCCCCATTGTGGCCCCGTCCTAACCCTGGGGGTCATGATTCTAACAATTTAGAATTTTCTTTACCCCAGGATGCTTCCACGTAAGTTTCAGCTTTTCTGGCCCAGTGGTCGTTGAGAAGAAGATTTTTAAAAAATTTTCATATATATTTTATATGAAAATTTGATTCCCCATTGTGGTCCCGCCCAACCCCCGGGGATCACGATTTTAACAATTTAGAATCTACACTACCAAAGGATGCTTCCACTTAAGTTTCAGCTTTTCTGGCCCAGTGGTTCTTGAGAAAAAGATTTTTTAATGACCCCACCCTATTTTTGTCGGTTCTTGATTATCTCCTCTTGTGAGGAGACTTGGCCCTTCATTTTAAGAATTTAAATTCCCCTTCACCCAAGGATGCTTTGTACCAAGTTTGGTCAAAATTGGCCCAGTGGTTCTTGAGAAGTCGAAAATGTGAAAAGTTTACAGACGGACAGACAGACGGACGGACGACGGACAAAATGTGATCAGAAAAGCTCACTTGAGCCATTGACTCAGGTGAGCTAAAAATCTAGAGAGGAGTACATGGAGCGTATCAATAAGTTGGAGGAGAAAAGCGGATCAACAAGTTAAGGAGGAGTGGTGCACACCAAAAAGTTGGAGAGGAGTGGAGCAGACCAACAAGTTGGAAAACTGTGGAGCGGACCAACAAGTTGGAGAAGAACAGAGCAGGCCAACAAGTTGGAGAGGAGTGGAGCGGACCAACAAGATGGAGAGGAGTAGAGCGGACCAACAATTTGGAGAGGAGTGAAGTGGACCGACAAGTTGGAGAGGAATGGAGCGGACCAACAAGTTAGAGGGGAGTGGAGCGGACCAGCCAGTTGGAGAAGAACAGAGCAGACCAACAAGTTGGAGGGGAGTGGAGCGGATCAACAATTTGGAAAAAAGTGGAGTGGACCAACAAGTTGGAGAGGAATGGAGCGGACCAACAAGTGAGAGAGGAGTGGAGCGGACCAACAAATTGAAGATGAGGGTGGCGAACCAACAAGTTGCAGAGGAGAGTAGCGGACCAACAATCTAGAAAGGAGTCAAGCGGTCCAACAATCTAGAGAGGAGTTGAGTGGACCCATAAGTTGGAGAGGAGCGGATCAACAAGTTGAAGAGGAATGGTGCAGACCAAAACGTTGGAAGGAGTGGAGCAGACCAACAAATTGGAAAAGTGTGGAGCGGACCAAGTTGGAGAAGAACAGAGCGGGCCAACAAGTTGGAGAGGAGAGGAGCGGACCAACAAGATGGAGAGGAGTGGAGCGGACCAACAATTTGGAGAGGAGCGGAGTGGATCAACAAGTTGGAGAGGAATGGAGCGGACCAACAAGTTAGAGAGGAGTGGAGTGGACCAGCAAGTTGGAGAAGAACAGAGCGGACCAACAAGTTGGGAAAAAGTGGAGTGGACCAACAAGTTGGACAGGAATGGAGCGGATCAACAAGTGAGAGAGGAGTGGAGCGGACCAACAAATTGACGATGAGGGTAGCGAACCAACAAGTTGGAGAGGAGAGTAGCGGTCCAACAATCTAGAGAGGAGTTGAGTGGACTCACAAGTTGAAGAGGAGTGGACCAATATGTTAGAGGAGAGGAGCGGACCAACAAGTTGGAGAGGAATTGGAGCAGACCAACAAGTTGGAAAACTGTGGAGCGGACCAACAAGTTGGAGAAGAACAGAGCGGGCCAACAAGTTGGAGAGGAGTGGAGCGGACCAACACGATGGAGAGGAGTAGAGCGGACCAACAATTTGGAGAGGAGTGAAGTAGACCAACAAGTTGGAGAGGAATGGAGCGGACCAACAAGTTAGAGAGGAGTGGAGCGGACCAGCAAGTGGAGGAGGAGTGGAGCAGACGAACAGATTTGATAAGAGGGTGGCAAACCAACAAGTTGGAGAGGAGGATCAACAATCTAGAGAGGAGTGGAGCAGAGCAACAAATTTGAGAAGAGGGTGGCGAACCAACAAATTGGAGGAGTGGAGTGGACCAACAGTCTAGAGAGGATTGAGTGGACCAACAAATTGGTGAGAAGTGGAGTGGACCAACAAGTTGGAGAGCAGTGGAACTGTTTGTCAACCATATTGGCTAGCAATACCTATCTTCATTCTTGACCTTCCCCCTGGGGACATGATTTGAATAATTTAGAATCATCACCACTCCAGGATGCTTCCATTTAAGTTTCAGCTTTTTTTGGCCAAGTGGTTCTAGAGAAGAAGAGTTTCAAAAGTTTTTTCCTATATATTTCTATGTAAAATTTGATTCCCTATTGTGACCCCAACCTATCCCTGGGGGTCATGATTTGAATAATTTAAAATCTACACTACCCCAGGATGCTTCCACATAAGTGTAAGCTTTTTTTTTGGCCCAGTGGTTCTAGAGAAGAAGAGTTTCAAAGTTTTTTCCTATAAATTTCTATGTAAAATTTGATTTCCTATTGTGGCCCCACCCTATCCCTAGGGGGTCATGATTTGAACAATTTAGAATCTACACTATCCTAGAATGCGTCCACATTAGTTTCAGCTTTTCTGGTTCAGTGGTTCTTTAGAAGAAGATTTTTAATGACCCCACCCTATTTGTATTTTCTTGATTATCTCCCCTTGGAAAGGGACTTGGCCCTTTCTTTTAACAATTTAAACTTTCTTTTACCCAAGGATGCTTTGTACTAAGTTTGGTTAAAATTGGTCCTGTGGTTCTTGAGAAGTTGAAAATGTGAAAAGTTTACAGACAGATGGACAGACAATGGGTGATCAGAAAAGCTCACTTGAGCTTTCAGCTCAGGTGAGCTAAAAAAGTTTAACAATTTTACTATAAGCTGCAGTTTTTGGTCTAAGTCATCAGTTCTTTTATATAATGGGCCCAAGGCTCTGGATATTCTATGACACTCTTTGCCATACTTTGCAAGAGTAACATTCTTGAATGTCAGTAGTAATCTCTCTTGATCCATTCATTCTTATTAACCCTTTCGTGACCCAGAGTCGTGATGGCTTATCAATACCGCTGCTGCCAATCGCGACCTCAGGTCGTTTTGGGGGGTTTCCTCAAATGATGCTACATTCCAAGCTACATGTATTTTCAGCACTGTAGTAAGATGTATGAATCAAAGTAACAAAAATACAGACCAATGAAAATAGTTTTATAAAAATACTGAACCAATCAGTGATGGTAGGTGTGAAATCTGGGGCAAAATGAGGAAAGTATCAAAACAAAGAGATTTTCTAAATGGCTAACAGAAATTTGCATGGCTTGAATTCAGACATATTAGATCGAATTTTAGATGACAGTTTCAAACTAGAAAACTGACCAGTCAGCAAGGGCCCCGCCATGGGGTGGAATTATAAGGATGCAGCTTATGGAATGATTAAAAAATATATGAAGAAATAAGCAACAGCAACTGTATTCTTAAAATTTTCAACATAATTCCTGAATATCCAAAAACCTGTAAATAATATCCTTGTATATTTACATTAGGCACTGGCAGTAAAGAACAACCTAACATTGAATGTATATATAAACAATAATGAAGTTTGTGTTTGTGTTATATAAAATGCCAGTCTTCAATGAATGCAAATACATGTATTATGAAGGCTTGACCTTAACTTCAAAACAAACAGCAGTTGCAGACAAAGTTTTTCATTAATCTTAAAATGACGGATAAAGATAGGCCTACTAAATTTTCTTCAGCAGGCTAGATAATTAATCCTGAGGGATTAATTGTACCTCTCTCATCATTTTCTTCTAAAGTTACAATAAGAACTTTTTCAGTGTTAATATTAGAATGGCTTAATCCAACTACATTAAAAATTAATATTATTCTTGAATTTACATAAAGGGAAAAAAGTAAATATAAAAGATATGTCTTCTTTAATCTATTTCTTGTTTTTAGAATTCAATGAAATCATAACTCATTGTGTAGGTATTTTAACCAAAATATTAAAAGTATAAACATTTATATCTAAATCCACATTTCAGAGTGTTCATAGCATTCCAAATTGACTGAACTTCAAAACAAACTTCATTTGCAGACAGAGGTGGTAATTAATCTCAATGTGACAGATAAAGATAATGCTTTGGATTTTCTTCAGGAGGAAAGCTAATTAATCCCAAGGGACTCATTGAAGCATTCAGTTTACAATGGAAACATCTTCAGCAGTTATCTCTCTTTGCCAAAGCATTCTTATATAAAGTTAAGGAATATACCCCACCACCCCAGCTCCAAACCAAGGGACATAGAGAAACAAACTTAGCATCAAAATATGTCTTTCTGCCTATTGAACTACCATACCAAATTTGATCTTAATTGGGCAACCATAAAAAAAGTTATTAAGAAAAAACAGGAAATTTGTGGACGGAAGAAAGACAGACGGACAGACAGAGTGATTACCATAGGGCACCCGCAAATCCTTGCGGGGCCCTAATGAAGAATCTATTAATGAAGAGAATAGTGATGCTGAGGTTTAACACACACACACTGAATAAATATCATCCATAGCTTTATTTATTAATAAACAAATCTTCCTTGAGTTGTCTTTATAGTGTGCATGTATTCTTATGAATATAAAAAATATAGTTATAAAAATTATATCGAAAGATAGTGAAATTTATGCTGTACAAGTTTTCTGTAGGTTACATTTATGTAATTGGAAAAATAAAGATAATACAGGCAGATAAGAAATTGTTTTCTGCATTCTCTTTGACTGGTTTGTTTACACTGAACTTTCGCGGCAGCAGCTGCGCTGATAACCCAAAACTATCTTGGCTGGATAAGGGTTAAAAGTCAGGAATCCCACCACCCAGCTAACATAAAGAATCAAATATATTAAAATAAGTCTTGCTGCCTTTTTAACTATCAAAAGACAACCATTGAGTTGTTAGGAAAAAACTGAAGAAATAGTAGATTATTATAGGGCCTCCACAAACACTTGCAGGGCTCTAAAACAGCTGTCTCACAGCTTCCATTACCTTTGACTAAATTTCGGAGTCTCCATCAAAAACTGGTGCAAGTGACCTTTACCCTAAGTATTTGACAGGATTATTTTTCCTGTACGTGTATATATTATAAAACATTAGAAAATGAAATTGATTTCCCTGGGGAATAAAAAGATCCAAACACTAAGTACTTCTGATCCTGTTAATAACCTCGATAATTGTCCAGTGTTAACCCACCAGATAAACAACAAAGACACCAGTTTTGACTGTCATACACTTTATTGTGGGAGTCTGATTTATTACACCTTGAAACCTCTGCTGGCTCTTCTTCCTCTTCCCTTTTCGAACTTCCTTCCCTTTGAACGTACATAGGGCCTGCAAAAGGACAGCAATATTTACACTTCTTTAGAAAATTGCACTAGGATGCAGTCTTGAAAACCTAAGCTTTTGTTCATGAAAATGATATTAATTATGGTTGCTTAGGAATTTCTTCTTACACCTAGAAGACAAACATGTATTTCTACAAAATGGGAAATCTTTCCTACTTTTAGTTAAATTTTTTTTAATTTACTTTATCAACATTGATAAAATCTAGTATGTGCAAGGTGGGAAGGAGCTCTTCTCAGAAAATAATTTGCCGCTTTGATATTTTCACAATTTTATCAATTGGTAATTCCAGTTTTCATCATAGAAGAGTTGTATAATATAACCACAGTAAGTTGTTAAAACAAACAAGATTCTTTGTGTGTGTTTGCACAAAAAGATGGAAATGATATTTTTTTATATTTCTTTTCAAAAGTATTTCCCGCCTTCAAGGCCTGGTTATCTTGAACTTCTCTGGACTAACTTCAATAATTATATCCAAATTCCATTCTTGAAGAAATACAAACATATATATTTAGATTTTATCATTAAAAAGCCCTATTATACATGTATCTTTCAAATCCAATGCAATAAAGTACATTTTTGAAGCATTTGAATTTGCAATATGTACGGCCCATTTCATAGTTAATTCAGGTTCTATATCTTCAGGCATTACACATTACAGACTTTCGCTTAGATCCATCTAAATCAGCAATACCACACACTATCGATATACTCCGACAGTTTTTGCCTTAAATTAGGGTTCACCTATTTCTTCAGACATTGAGAAAACTTACGCAGTGCTACTGTGTGGGACACCTGGGGCTCTGCCAAAGTGTCTGTAGGCTTCACGCGACTTCCTGGGTCCTACAAAGTACAGTCATATTATTTTAATTTCAAAATAAATATCAAAGCAACAAAAATCAAGTAAATATCACCAACAACACTTAACAACAAGATATTCAGCACTACCATTAGTTTTCTGAATACAAATTATTAAAATTACATCTTTTGTAGGTTAGGCTTTGCTTCCATTAGATCATTACAACTGCATAATATGTCATCATTCTTATAACATGACACATTATTCAACAGTACTCTGATTTTTTGGGGATTCAAGTACCAAAACAAATTTTAAATCTTAATATTCTCTGTGAATAAACTCACGGATAAAAGAAACCCTATGAATAGATTTTTTACACTTGTACACACACACACAAAAGAAATGTGTTTTTAAAACAATACATCATATATATTGAGACTATGTCTATTCTTTC
This sequence comes from Saccostrea cuccullata, assembly GCF_032062105.1. Taxonomy (NCBI): domain Eukaryota; kingdom Metazoa; phylum Mollusca; class Bivalvia; order Ostreida; family Ostreidae; genus Saccostrea; species Saccostrea cuccullata. Next base: position 244,594 of record NW_026926909.1, on the reverse strand, counting down.
TCTATTATGATAAGCGATCCAATTAATAGCTTTTTTTTTTATAGTTAATGGCATTTCACAAACTCCAAAGCAGATGAAATTACACCATAACAATAAAACAGCATACTTTAATTCCATGCAATTTCTACTTTTCTAACCTTGCATCAGAACAGTGTTCTGTCCTTTAGGTGACTTAAGGGCCAACTGATCGAATGTGATGATCTGTCCCCCGGCCTTCAGGATACGAGCCCTGGCTCTCTCTGTCACATTGAGAGCACATAGCTAAAGGAAATAAATATCAAAATTTAAAAATATGCTCATTCACTGTAACAAATCTAATAATATTCTTTTTAGTGCTTAAAAGTTTTACTTTAAAGTTTTTTTCCCATTAGCACATTTTAAATTCCAGATCTGATACTGTGATGATTAAGATTTACATTGAATCAAACAATTTATGAAATGACATTCTGATTGATATTGTTTTTAAGTAAAATATTTGTCATGAAAGAAAACAATAAAAGACAAGAGACCAACGTGCCTTTCAGGTCACCTGAGTATTTTGTAACAACTTTTGAATCGGGTTCAGGTTTTAAACCAGAGGCCATGAAATTTATAATTTGGAAAGAGGCACCCTTGCTCAATATAACCATACATTTAGTTTGTTTACTTAATACCAAGTAGCAGAGCAGAGAATAATCAAATTAATTAATGCACCTTCACTATCTAATCAGTATAGCCCCACCCACAGTAACCCTTGACCCTGGGGCTACACATTTCAAATTTTTAGAAGGGGCAAACTTGCTCATAACTACACAATTAGTTTGTTTCTTTAATACCAAGGAGCAGAGGAAAAGCATTCTACTGTGCCAATGACCCTGGGGCCTTAAAATTCACAATTCTGTAAGAGGCTCCTTTGCTCATCATAATCAAACACAAGGAGTCCAGGAATCCAGAAGAATATTTTTCAAAGATCGCATTTATTTTTTGTGTTCTTAGTCCAATTTTTCCGGCCCCAGGGGGCAAGGGTCATAAATTTTATTATTAATGCCCCCCTTCACCCAAAGATGCTTTATATAAAAATTGGTTGAATTTGGTGAAGCGCTTCCACAGAAGAAGCTGAAAAATGCATATCACACAATGACGGCCAAACAAATAGCAACAGGTCACATGAGTGACTCGGGTGACCTAAAAGACAACTGACCTTGAGCTTGGGAACTTCCATAAGTCTCAGGTCATCAGTGACGGTTCCGACAACCACAGCGGTCTTGTTGTCTCTGCCAGATTTCTTCATCAAACGAACCTTTAAATAAAACAATTTTATTTTAAACTGTAACACCTTTACTTTTTTTTCTTTTTTAATTGTGACATATACATTTTCTTGAATTAGTATTAGAATAACTATTGGTTGACAAGTTTTTTCTGTATGCCCATTGTTTTGGAGATTGATCCCTCGACAGAAGTTCCTTAACTTTTTTGGGGATCAATCTAGGGTTGTAGAAAAACAGCTTTGTCTAAATTTATTCCTTTTTAATCATTTTGATGCAGATTTAGGATATTTATTGCCAAAATAATACACACAAAAAAGAGGGTAAAAAGAGTCATTTTCTCACATAATGACACTATTTTTCGATGAGTGGGTCTTCCACTCCATTTTTTTTTTCAAAGTTAATCCTCAAAAGTTACAAAAAACATACACATTTGGTTACCAAAATTATGGATCAAAGACCCACTATACCTTAAAAATATAATTTTAGGATACAACTTTCATATCTTTTCAAGAAATAATTGAAGTCCAAGACAAGGGTTATTTCACAAACAAGATTTTAAAGCCATTATTAATTAGGACTTCTGTAATGCAGACTTGTCGAAATTTTTTAATCGCTGTCAGACATTTGGTCTGACACACTCGAATGTTTTGTCGGACCAGTCCAACTTTTGTCAGACCAGATACTTGTACGTTATTTCGAAGGTGGTAAAATCATATGAATAACAGCACCAAAATGTCCTTTATTATCTTCAATAGCCTTCAATCTAACAAGTTTCCTCTCTTGAGATAGAGAGTCATTAACATAGACATAATTTACAAGTTGTATGACTTTGCAATAACAAATTTACTTAGCTAGCGTAAACATGCTGCATACGCGGCCATTCTTTTCTGTGTTTGTGACCTTGAACTACGCATCCCGATCCCGACCTTTATTAAATTTGCATTACGCTCATTTTTTTTCAAACGGTCATAAATGTTATCGGTCCAGACAAATTTTTACCGGCCTTGCCGACAGAACCGACAGATTTCGACAAGTCTGTAATGTAGTGGTTAGGGTGCTAGTCTCAAAAGAAAATACGACTCAGGATTTTTTTCATTGCTAGGGTTCTACCACGATGAAAACCACATCATCATTACTGGTTTTTTTTATAAAAGTATGAATTTTTAAAGAAAACATTTTCCTCGAATCAGTTTTGTTTATCATGATTTCATAAATATCAATCAAGAGAACTTTATTCTAAGTACTAAATTCTCACAATCTGAACATGACTTATATATATCTGAAGGTATGGTCTATCTGCATGCTAAGTCTGCCCATCAGGCATCTCCTTTACATCTCCACAGGTGAGTGGTCTCAACCTGTATACATGCATACAGGTGAACATAGTATTTATTTAAGATATATTTAATAGCGAGCGCAGCGAGCATCGCAAAGCGACGATGTAACTGCGAGCTATAACAAATGCCTGGGTGAAGAGAAAATTCAGACTACTGCACATTCATTCCATAGAATTTTTTCCGCAGTAATTTTGACCCACAATGCATCGCTTCGTACACAAACGCTAAAGCCACATTCTCGCGAGAATAATGACAAAAGTTAAAAGAAAAATAAACTTGCCTTGATTTAATGAATTTATCTGTTTATTGCAGAAAAATAAATATAAACGATTGAAATCAGCCCTGTTCAGGCTTCGGTTTAGTAAAGCAACATGCAAACGACGTCATGTGACGTCAGAGTCTTATATGCACTGAATGACACGTGTGGTTTGACAAGTCCGATCTAAATGAAAACTGGATAAGTATCTGCGCTCGCCCTAATGATCGCACTGTCAACATATTATATATATATATAACTTCATTATAACTTACTAATCTGGCAATAGATAGTGGTGGCCTGTTGTTTTTGCTCATAAAGAGCCGTTTCAGGATGATTTTGTTGAACTTGGCATTAGTTCTTCTGGCTAAAAACCTGTACAACTGAAAAAGATAAACACTACAGTTGAATTTTTTGACTGTGCTTAGTGTGCTATTTTCAAATAATAGCGTTCAACTTTTTTAATTTTACACACATTCGCGTGACTAGCATATACTGTTCATTTGAAGTACAAGAAAATTAACACTATCAACACAGTTGGTTGCACATGCAAAGATACATGTATGCATTGAAAAGGGGGGTGGTGGTCAGTTCCTACATGTTTACATGCAATTCGAGGCCATCATACTGAAAAGTATCGCTTTCTACAACGAATTTCATGATCGATTTTAATGCAGACTGTATCTGAAACAAAGGTCACTCCTCATCCCTGCCACAAGTAAAATTACCTTAACTAGGAGCCGAAGATAAATATCTTGGCTTCTGGGTTCCTTCCGAACCACCTTCCTCTTATTTTTATGGCAGATGTCAATGCCCTAAAATGGAAAGAGTTCAAAAGAATATTCATTTGTGATATCATTTAATTTTGTAAAATAAATATATATCATGGATTAGAACCGATGTCCACGGATAATTCAACATTATATATGTTTCACGCTCACCATTTTGACAATTGACGGAAAAGGAAGTTACAGGACAATTTTCGCAATGTCGAGCCCGAGCAAAAAAAAAGTTTTCTATTTCTTTTCTTGAAATTTTCTATTTCATTTCTTACCTTTCGTGGAATTAAATTTTAATTAAAAATATTTTTCTATTTCAAATTTTAAAAGAGGAAAACAAACTTAATAAAATGTTGACCTTTATGTCATTTTTAAAATTAACCAGAGACATATAAAAAACATGGTTTTTAATATTATGTCTGTATCAACCATCAATAAAGCAACATCAATCATTTAGACAAAAATGCACCCCCCCCCCAAAAAAAAATAACAATAATTATAATAAATAAATATGGGACACAATGAAAGTTTTTATGCCAACAATTTGATTTGTTCCGCTTTCTTGATATATTCTACATGAAGTAGAAATGGATTTCTACTGATATAGTATTCTTTAGCACCGACTCTTTCAAGAAGTCATGGCCTCTTGTTGATGTCAGACATATCTTATATGTTCAGATATATGCATGTATATACAGTATTAATAATAATAATAACGCACATTAAGCTGTGTTATTTTTTTAAAAATGCAGATCTTTTAAAACCCGTGTCTATATAATTATGAAACTTAAAAACACAGTCAATGTGCCAAGTGAACGAACTGCTCTTCAGTATACATGTATTCTGTCTGATATTTTATCTGTAATTATCTACCACACGATATGTTATATGTTCATGCTAACTGAGCCCTGATTTGGTAATAAAAATCCTGTTCTTTTATTTTCTCTAATATTGTGTGTTGTTCATCTAAATGCTGGACTTTAAAAACTTATTTCAATTAGCGTATTGACCAAATTGTCAAAATTAATCAGCACATCAGGTACGACCATGTAGATTCCTAGCTACGAAAGCCTATTAGAATCAATCTAGAGAGAAAAAAAATTCAAAAGGCGTTATAACGCCTTTTGAAAAGGCGTAATAACGCGAAAAAAGGCGTTATTACGCCTTTCCATTCCAAAAGGCGTTATAATGCCTTTTTAAAAGGCGTTATTACGCCTTTCCATTCTAGAAGGCGTTATTACGCCTTTCCAAAAGGCGTTATTACGCCTTTCTAAAAGGCGTTATTACGCCTTTCCATTCTAGAAGGCGTTATTACGCCTTTCCAAAAGGCGTTATTACGCCTTTCTAAAAGGCGTTATTACGCCTTCCTAAAAGGCGTTATTACGCCTTTCTAAAAGGTGTTATTACGCCTTTCTAAAAAGCGTTATTACGCCTTTCTAAAAGGCGTTATTATGCCTTTCCAAAAAAGTTATTATGCTTTTTGAATAACCATTATTTTGCATTTAACAGGCCCGTGCTTTTGATAGCCCCCCCCCCCCCCCCCCACACACACACACACACACTCCACTGGCCAAATTCGTGGGGGAAATACTCGGTAAAAATCTATTTAAATGCAATAATTTGTCACAGTTTTACATACTGCAACAAAATGTTCAGGAACCAAGAAACCAATACTTAACTATAATATTTAAACTGTAGCAAGACTTTTCCTCAAAAGTGTGTATGTTTGGAGGGGGTTTACCCCATTCGCACTCGTATTACTGGCCTATACATGAAAAGGAAAAGGAAAAGGCGCTATCTTATGTTAATAAATATAGAAAGATTTAATTATAACCGTATTTATTTATGCAATTCTCTATATTCCTGCACATCTCACTGACAACTGTTTGCATTCGTATTAAGAGAAGGCAACACTCTACTTGTGAAGATCTAGAATATAGGCAGACTTATTTTGGAGCTTTGCTTGCCATGTACAGTGTATTAAAATTTATGTCATTTGAAGATATTTTTCTCTCTTCTTGGAAAAAAGCAGGCAACTATTTGCATGGGTATAATGAGCAATTGAAATCAATGACCCTTGGTAGAGGTGTGCCTGGTATGAAAGAAGGACTTAGTTGGTTGGTTCAACATTGAAAATATATGACGCATTTAAAAATCTTTTTTCCTGGAAATCTAATTGCTATCTGTTTAAATTATTTTTTGAGAAATTAGTCCTATATCTAATTGTGAAATTCATGTCCCAAAGGTACGATTTCTGCATACCCCTCCCCCCCCCTCGGTTGGGCTAAATATGTTTAGTTATGCATTGGAAAGGCGTAATAACGCCTTTTGGAAAGGCATAATAACGCCTTCTGGAAAGGCGTAATTACGCCTTCTAGAATGGAAAGGCGTAATAACGCCTTCTTGAAAGGCGTTATAACGCCTTTTAAAAAGGCGTAATAACGCCTTTTGGAATGGAAAGGCGTAATAATGCCTTTTCAAAAGGCGTTATAATGCCTTTTTTCGCGTTGTTACGCCTTTTAAATTTTTTTTCTCTCTAGATTGATCCTAATAGGCTTTCGTACCTAGCCTTAGATTGAATCAGAAAAATGTGCTATTTAATGCCTAAACTCATTTTGAAAATCTTACTTTAGCGTTTATCAACGTTTTTGCAACTGGACTGCAAAGGGGGGGGGGGGGCTCAGAGTTAAAGCACCAAAAACGTACAATTAAACTTGAACATCATATTTTATAGGTGAGGGGAGAGTGATTTTGAACTTTCTTCGGTAATATTAAAGTTGTTAGATGTCACTTGTCAGGAAAATTTTGTATTTTACTGCCACTCGGTAAATAAAAAAAAAACACACACAACATGACAGTTCGACTGAAGAGCAATAAAAAAGTATTGTGTGTGTGGGTGGGTGGGGGGGGGGGAGGGGGTTTACATAGAAAACCATATCAAACAAGATCTGTCTGTGAAATACTGTCAGATGCTCCCGTAGGACAGATTTCGCGAAGGTTAAAGTTTCTCAGTTAAATTCTTTAAGGGGTGAGAATTGTTGTTAAGACTGAACTTGTTCTTAATGAATATACATATGTGCCCTTGCACCAACTGTTCAACATTGATGGCCAAGGTTAAAGTTTCTCAAAAGAAGACTTAACTCTAAGGTCAAGGTCATTTTTTTTTTGTATATCAAAGGAATGCCTTGTCACATGGAATATGTACCTGTAAAATCAGTATGAAGGTCCAGGTACTAACTGATCAAAAGTCACGCGATTGTCAAAGATCAAAAGATCAAAGTGGGTTTTACTCAAAGGTCAAGGTATAAATATTTGTATCCATGGAAAGGTCTAACCACAATAAATACACATGTGGCATATGAAAGCCTTAGCACCAATTGTTCAAAGGTTATATCTAAGGTTAAAGTTCGGTATCTTTTTGAAAATTGGATCAAAAAGGTCAAGGCCAAGAGTTCCAATAAGTTAAGAAAGTCCTTGTCACAAGGAATACACATGAATGTGAAATATGAGTCATAAATTATGGCACGCCAAATTCACAAAAATGAGATAAACCTAGTTTCACATTTGATAAACTAGGTTTATCGACTGTAAACTATAGTTTACAAACCGTAAACTATAGTTAACGATTCGTTAAGTATAGTTAACGATTCGTTAAGTATAGTTTTCATCTGTAAAACTATAATTAACGGTTGTTAACTATAGTTTACGAATGCTAATCTAAGTTTATCTGTCTGTAATAAGCGTTAACAATAGATTTTGTTGATAAACATAGATTCACGTTTGTAAACTATAGTTTACAATCGTAAACTATAGTTAAAAGTTGTAAATCATAGTTTCACAAATCGTGAAACTATATTTATCAGATCGTTAACTATAGTTAACGGTTTGTAAACTATAGTTTACTATAGTTTACAAATCGTGAAACTGTATTTATCAGATAATCTATGTTTTGCAATCGCAAATGATTGTTTTCAGTGTTAAGTATAGTTTGCGGTTGTGAAACATAGATTATCGCGTTAACTATGGTTTACAGATGTGAAATATAGATTAACGTTGTTAACTATAGTTTACAACCGATAAACCTAGTTTTTCGACTGTGAAACTATGTTTAGCTCATTTTTGTGAATTTGGCGTGCCATAATAAATTAAATAGCTCTAACCATGCAAGCAAAAGTTGAAGGCAATATTATTAACGTTTTTGCGGACAAACAGACAGAGAGACAGATGAAAGTACATAGAGAAAAAAAGTTATAGTTTATTTGTTAACAAATTACTACTTTTTAAGCATAAAACAAATATCGGTAACTAATTTGGTAAAAAAAAAATCTAATTTGTAAAACAAATTACTAATTATATTGTGTTAAAACAAATTGATAAAAGATACTGGTGCAGTCCTAATACGCTTCCGTACTCACTCAATAGCTAAATAGATGTATAAGACAAACAGCGCCAATCTCTCTCTCTCTCTGAGAAACATGCTATCACGTGACCTATCACATGATCATGCAAAATGGCGAGGAAGTGCGAAGTGCTTCTGAAGGAAGAATTCTCGTTGTTTCCTTTCAAAAAATCAAAATATGCAGTGGAACTTACTCAGAAGTGGATCTCATATAAAAATACAAGAAATGAATTTGACGAAAATCATTACATACACTTTGGTGATGTGATTGGATGTAAATGTCGAAAATCAAAAGCACACGACGTGTCGTGTTTTCTTACAGTGTATTATTATCCCATCTGTCAACGATCGTACAATGGAAAAAGGACAAGAGAAAAACAGACAGTGACGTTTGATATACATAGTTCTAATGTTTTCGATGAAAATTTAAAGATATGTTTCCGATGGAGGAATTTAATATTGTCTTTGTCACAAAGTGCAAAAGTTCACAGAGAAGGTACGTAGAAAACAGCTGTACTAGAATTATCTCTTTGTACGAATGTTAGAAAGATTTCAGATCATTGAAAGATTCTGTAAGATGAAAATTAATTTTTGTTTCTTAGATCTTTGATTAATTTAGGAGAAAAATGCATATCTCGGTGTAAATACAATAGAATATATACGCGAATACATACCTGGGTAATTGAATTATAACCCCCTCTAAAAATTAAGTTGATCTTTTTCTGGAAATCAATATCCCATTTTCATAATCAGTTATGTAAATATATATGGTGTATCTTTTATTATTATTATTTTTCACCATTTATCATGGGTCGGAAACTTTTTAGCTAATAAATGAATGTCCATGATTGATGAACTTGTTACAGGAAAGGTGAAATAAATAGCAGTACTGGAAATTGATTCAGGTGCTCTACCAACCATGGCATACCCCTCTTTATATTGGGTTTGCCCTCAAAGACAAAATCCAAGTTCTTTTTTGCCCCAGACAGGACTTTCACTTGCAAGTTAAGGGGTTTTCATTTAAAGACACCAATTTTGTATCAGGAAAGGAAAATATGTATGGCTTGACTTGGAATCAAACCTGGGACCCCTCACCCTGTATCACTTGTCAGGTGCTCTGCTGATTGAGCTACTTATAGGCTTAAGTTTTTATCTGTGACCCAAACCGTCCATTACCAACTGTTCATAATTATTAATGTATGTATCTATAGATAGTAAAATGAATTGTGATTATTATATATTTGTATTTTTTGATGAATTATTCTAAATAAGTCATTTTGAAACAATTAATAACCTCAATTTGTCTACTGCTTTATTTTTATCTGCCTAGTAACTACAAGTTCTTGATGTATTACATTTGTTTCTTTATTGAAAATGATTCCAAACAAAGACTCAGTATTATAAACAAACATCATTTGATTTACCTGCAGTACATTTCTAAGTGTTATTTAAAAAATTATGATTAAAAAAAAAATTAAATTATGAAGAACCTTAATGACATAGAAAAACTATTTTAAGAAAAACTGTTCTATAATAAATCATGTCTCATATGTATAGCATTGTCTACACGGGATTTCCTTAAAAAGATATTATGTAACTTTTTCTCAACACTTGCAATTCATGTAATGATCACTGTGCTAAATCTTATTTTCAATTAAAGCCTAACTTGTTAAAAAAAGTCAATTCATGGAAGTCAGAACAATGTAAGAAGCAGATGGGCATTCACACGTCATTAATTGTTGCTAAAAACTGACATATATGCATTCGACAGCTTTTGTGTTCTCACGGTTGACCATTATTAGATAAATACATTGGTACTATATAATGCATTCAAATTATCAAAAAGTAAAACATTTATTTGGTTTTATTTTATTTTATTCGTAAAACATCTTGATGTTCGAGACACGTACTGGGTAAATTTTGCTTGCTAATAAAAATGATCATGATCAAGGGAAATAATAAGAGTGCATAAGCTAGGGTATGCTTTTTGCGAGATTGAAAAATTCTATCAAAGTTTGAATGGACTGAGATAATACCCAACTTAAAGCAGTTATCAAGAATGCAAATAAACAAGTCTGTCTTTATCCAAAAAATCAACTGGATGATACATTTAACTGCTTCAAGGTCATTTGGACAAGGTTAAAGCCTATAGCTTTCTTTATGATGCTTCTGTACATTATATCTCTCTTAGTTATTTGAAGGTCTTATTATTTACTTGTCTTATTCTACTTGAAAATGGTATATTCACATAATATGTAATATAGCATTTTGTGACAATGCTTTGGTATTTTGTGACATTGCTATAATGGTTTGGACTTTTTCTGAGTGGTGACAGACATCACACCATCTGTCATTAGCAACAACAAAACTGTTTATACATGCCTATATAAAATTTACCAGGGTAATTAAGTTATTGAACAAAAGGTTGCTTGATAATTTAGCATGGACCCAAAACAGCATATAAGACCCAAAACTACAGTTTGTACAAATTGGGCCAAGAAGCATATAGTTTGTTATGATGACCAGATTGTATTTTTTTTTTGTAGGAATAAAGTTATTTTGACATTATGTCTCATGGATTTGGCAATGATTTGTCATTTTTAAATATGGTTTTGAACTTAAAGCTGTGATAAGTAATTGTTTTCATATGCTTTAATCAGTGTCTGTCTTTTAGGTTGTATTTTGTCCTATTTATAGCACAGAATGATCTATATTATATTTTTGATCTAGATTTAAATTTTTGTTGGCTCAGTATCAAATGGTCTACATATCAAATGGTCTACATTCCTGCCATAGTGAACAAATAAAAAAAAGGAATGAGGAGAAACATTAATTAAGTTTTACACTGATGAATTAAGGGCTTTGCTCTGAGGTTGAATGGTAGTTAGCTGGTCTGTCTGTTTGTCTGTCTGTCTCTGTGTTAATGCAGCAATCTTTTTTCTGAGTTGTTGGATATTAAAATACATTTTATTTCCCTTTGACTCATCTGGCTTTGAGTCTTGACTTAAAGAGTGCCTGTAGACAAAGGAAGTGCATGAATTTAAAGTTAAACCAATATTCTAGATCAACAGTCTTGAAACAAAATTAAAAAAAATATATCTGTGTAAATAATCTCCCCTTGACTCATCTGGCTAATACAGTAATACTTCACCAAAAAGTACTATTCGGTAAAGTATATGTACTAATTTTGAGCTAAGTTTCAGAGGTCAAGGTCATAGCAGTCTCAGATTTATGTATAAATTCCTTGTATGCATCAACTGAACCTATCTGAATAGGAAAAAAATTCTGGGTAAAATCGTTGTCCAGAACATATTTCAATCCCCATGGACCTATTCCATCTATAGATTGCTGCATTTGGATAAAGGGTAAACAATGACCTTGAACCAAGTTTATGGGACAGAGGTAAAAGTTCACAGTAAAGATCTTTGAATATCATTGTGAACATTTTTTCTTCCTGTGCTCTTCTGGGCATCATGTGTTTTATACATCACCTGACTTTTGCTTCATATGAAACACTGGTAGGTATTATTATCCCCCGCTTTCACGAAAGCGAGGGGACATTAAATCTCATTCGTCTGGCTGTCAGTCTGTCTGTCCGTCCATTACAAAAACTTTAACCTTGCCCATAACTTTTGATTTAGTGGAGCTATGACTTTCATATTTCACATGTGTATTCCTTGTGACAAGACCTTTCTTTGGGTACCACCAAATTTGACCTTGACCGTGGAGTTTGACCCACTTTTACACAAAAATTTTAAAATTTTTATTTTGACCGTAACTTTTGAACGGTAGATACTAGGGCTTTTATATTTCACATATATATTCTTTGTGGCAAGACCTTTCATGGGATATCAACAACTTTGACCTTTTGACCTTGACCTGAGATTTCTGTACTTATGAAAAAACTTTAACCTTGGCCATAACTCTACAATGGTAAGGGCTGGGGCTTTCATACTTTACATATGTAATCCTTGTGAGAAGTCCTTTCATGGGATAACAAGAACTTTGACCTTCTGACCTTGAAGTTTGGCCCATTTTTAAAAAACTTTAACCTTGGCCATAACTTTTGAAGGGTTAGGGCAAGGGCTTTCATACTTCAAATATTAAATCCTTGTGAAAGTCCTTTCAATGGATATCAAGCACTTACACCCTTTGACCTTGAAATTGGAGTTTGACCTACTTTTTAAAATTTGGGTACCAATATATTTAATTTGCATTTAAGAAAAGTTTAATCTTCACTTTGTTGCCATACAGGGTCATCAGTGTTTCACAAACACATCTTGTTCCTTTTAACTTTTGATTGAGAAGAGATAGGGCTTTCATATGCCTTGACTTTCACGATTGACCTTATTTTAAAAAAAAAAAAATCAACTTTGGTGATAATTTCTAAATGACATGTAATATGGCATTCATATTTGACATCTCACGCACAAAGACACCGAAAGCGGGGGGCCACAATTCTTTGAATTTGCTTGTAGTATTTGATTCAGATAGGTTCAGTTGGCTAGTAAGTATGCATTCATTGTAATCATCTTTTCTTCCCTTGCTCTTCTGGGCCTCATGTGTTTGATACATCACCCAAAGAGTGACCATTGGTAAAGGTAAAAGTCAAAGGTCAAGCAGATTTCTGTGTAAAGTCCTTGTTGTGAGCAAATTGCCTATTCCCCTTTTTTAGCTCACCTGAGCCGAAGGCTCAAGTGAGCTTTTCTGATCACATTTTGTCCGTCGTCTGTCCGTCCGTCTGTAAACTTTTCACATTTTTGACTTCTTCTCAAGAACCACTAGGCCAATTTTAACCAAACTTGGTACAAAGCATCCTTGGGTGATGGGGAGTTTAAATTGTTAAAATAAAGGGCCATGTCCCCTTCAAAGGGGAGATAATCAAGAAAATACAAAAATAGGGTTGGGTCATTAAAAAATCTTTTTCTCAAGAACCATTGAGTCAGAAAAGCTGAAGCTTATGTGGAAGCATCCTGGGGTAGTGTAGATTCTAAATTGTTCAAATCATGACCCCCGGGGGGTAGGGCAGGGCCACAATAGGGAATCCAAGTTTTACGTAGAAATATATAGGAAAAATCTTCTCAAGAACCTTTGGGTCAGAAAAGCTGAAACTTATGTGGAAGCATCCTAGGGTAGTGTAGATTCTAAATTGTTAAAATCATGACCCCTGGGATTAGGGCGGGGCCACATTGGCACAATAAGGAATCCAAGTTTTACATAGAAATATATAGGGAAAATCTTTAAAAATCTTCTTCTCAAGAACCATTGGTCCAGAAAAGCTTAAACTAATATGGAAGCATCCTGGGATAGTGTAAAATCTAAATTGTTCAAAACATGACCCCCCCGGGGATAGGGCGAGGGCCATTATGGGGAATCAAAGTTTTACATAGAAATATATAGGAAAAATCTTTTGAACTCTTTTTCTCAAGAACCATTGAGTCAGAAAAGCTGAAGCTTATGTGGAAGCATCCTGAGGTAGTGTAGAATCTAAATTGTTAAAATTATGAACCCTGGGGGTAGCGCAGGGCCACAATAGGGAATCCAAGTTTTATATAGAAATATATAGGAAAAAATCTTCTTCTTAAGAAGCAGTGGGCCAGAAAAGCTGAAATTTAGGTGGAAGCATCTTAGGGTAGTGTAGATTCTAAATTATTAAAATCAAGATGGGGGTGGTGGTGGTGGTGGGGGAGATAGGGGGCCACACTAGATATAAGAAGAGGGGAAATCTGGTAAAGAACTGCATCACCAAAGTTACTCAGGTGAGCGATGTGGCCCATGGGCCTCTTGTTTATTTGAATATTTTTCTGTCACATAATTCTGGTGGTGTTCATCAGCTCAATAAATTTCTGTATTTAAATTAATTAAATCAATATTTAAAATGAATTTTTCCTGTTACTTAATAAAAGAGAAAAAAAAGAGATGAATAACAATTTTTGAAACTAACAAGAGAAAGAAAAAATAAAGAAAAGAGTGAATTGTTTTGGATAAATGGTATCCTTCAGAACTTTTTTTGTAATACTTAAAACTTGGATGTCTCTTCTTACTAATTTTGACCATTGGCAAATAGGAATGAGAAATATTTGCTCTATGCAGTGATGAAAAAAATATTAAATTTTGTCTCAATAAAGGAGAAAAGTTTTAAAATATCAAGAAATTTAAAAAATGCTTGAATAACTTATTTTATTTATACGATCTTGTTTTTGCCTTATTAGGAGACTGATTTATATGTCTATCATTTTTTGACAAACATCTGTGATTGATAATCCTAAAAGAGATGACAAAATCACTCATATTTCATGTTCTAAATTCTGTTCATGGGTGTAAGAGGAGTAAATATTTACAAGAGGGCTGTAAAAAATGGTCTCAAATGGGCAATCAACCAGAAAATGCAATAACTGTGGAGGATAAAATCCTTATATTGACTGTGAATTAATACTTTAACAGTAAACAAGATCCTATATATTAACCCTGAGCACATTTAAAGGGATGTATTGGCAATATTGTTTTACCTGGGCTTGCTATGGAAGCACTGGTCACCAAAACATGAGTGACCTGAACTGTCTATATTGAAGAATGAGGTGAAAATCAGATTGATTGACTATTGATCATGACACAAGGATCCCGTATTTCACTGTCGATTTTTGGGGGAATTAGCTTATCTCTGAGCATGCTTGTGCAGGAAAAAATCTAGAATTTAATAACAGTCCATGTAGACCTATCTCCAGGATCAGGAAGCGGCGTGGTGACAACACAGGTTCATCAGTGATGCTACTTATGTGAAGAGGATGTGTATTTATATATAGTCTATATATGTGTAAATTACTGCACAGTCTGCATACTACAACCATGGAACAGAATGATGTTCTTCTGCAAGGAAAATTTTCCATTTTAGGCAAACCTGGAAAAATTTTCATGGTGGAATTGACAAGTGAAAAACTGAGGTTTCAAGATTTGAATGGCAAAAGTAACGAATATGAGGGTGTGATTGATATAAAGGATGTGATTGGATGCCGTATTAACAGTGGTGTAAACAAACAGGGCAGCGGTAATGTGTGTAACTGTGTTAATTCCCACGTTGTGCGGGACATGGCAGAATGTTTGCTTTCTATTCATTACTGTCCTAAGACGAAGAAGAGGCTATTTTGTAAATCCTACTCTCGAGAACATTGCACCTTAAATTTAGCCTTATCACATCACCCGGATTACGATTCTAACAAAATTGTCTGTGAGAAATGGAAGAAGACCATTCTTAGTCTTTCTAAAAACAACAATAATAATCATATCACAATAGAAACAGGTATTCTTCTGAGTGGTCACATAAAGTCATGCAATGAACAGGTCCAGCACAATAATTAACCTGATAAAGGTATATACTTGATAAACCTTATAATGCATGTTAAGTTCTCAAACAAAAAGGAATCAGTATAAAAACATGTCATGTGAGGAGACATTCTTTTAATTATGCTGTCTTTTTGATACCAGAGTGCTTTTCATGCACGAGTGGAAATCACTGACAAAAACTCAGAACTAGACTTTCAGTATTTAATTTTTTAAGATTTTTTTTTGAATTTTCATTACATAAAATACCTAATTGATCAAGGTATTTGTAATACCTAGATAAAGCTATATAGCTTTATCAAGCTATATACCTTCATCAGGGTATTGTGCTGGACCTGAAGAAATGAACTAAATAATAAAAAATTTGAATGAATTATAAATTAGTATGCATTATATACAGCCAGAAGTTTAGCCCCCATGCATATATATGCCCAGGGGAAGGGAGGGGAGGGATATTGGACGGCCCCAAAAGGATAAAGAATGTTTTCCTTTTTTTTCTACAGAAGGAAAAAGAATCTTTACCATTTTTAAATGATTTATAGCTTAAATCATGCTTTGCTGTAAAACAAACTTCTTACACAATTGTTTATTGTCTCTGTCTTTACTACTTAATGTATTCTCATCTTTGAAGACATTCATCTTAATTTTACTCATCTTTTTACCTGGGATTTAGTGAAATGATAAATGATGTTTATTAATTGCAATGGGAGTCATTTATCAACTCAGAGTAATTGCAATAATCTATTCCATTGGACACAGTCCATTGGTAATATGATGAATATGGAATGGCTCATCAACCCTTAATCCATTATCTTGATTAAGAAAAAATACTATGACATTTACATTAATTATACATTGACCTTGATCACTATTAAATATTGATATATTATGCATTTAACACAAGGACCTATAGGTTTTTGTGATTGTTTGTTATCGTGATATATACTTGAATATAACTTATATTGCTACATATGCAACATCGTTAATAATGCATTTCTCTGGTTGGAATTGTACTTCAAGAATATATTAATTGCCAAATGTCTCCCCTCATCCCCCAACAAACACAAGCACACACACCAACCACTTGAAAAGAGAAAAAATAAACATGATGAAAATATTCTTAACCAACATAAGAATAATGGCATTTGTACATATTTTCAGACTTGGTGAACTGTGAAGCACCTCTACAAAGGAAGATACTGGTGTTAATCAACCCTTTCAGTGGTCCAGGGAAAGCCCGCCAGATCTTCGAAAATGGCGTGTCCAGTATGCTGGAGGAGGCAGACATTTCCTTTAAAATGGTCATCACAGGTAAGTTCCGGAATGCACTGAGTGTGTCAGTGGTTGTCTAGGACATTACAGGGATATAGTGGAGGCCAGTATAACACAGATCTAAATGAAATTGTTGACATATAAGTAGGAAAGATATACCAGTTATATTATGGATTGATGCATTTCTAAATGTTTGCTAATCTTTGTAAGGACCATCTTCATCTAAGCCTAGGGGATCTGATATGCTACTTGATCTTTTAATTGCTGGGCAGATCTGTGCGAAGTTTACATTTTACAATGATGTTTTGCTGATTCATCACAAAAACAAAATTCTATGAGATTATTGTGTCAACGATCTACTTGGAATTCACTTCCTGCTAAACTATTCTGGAATTTCACAGTGTAGAGTAAAATTGTTCATTCAGATTATTGTGAATTGTTACAACAAATTGATCTTTGTCACAGATGATAAGGAGATATATATAAGTACAGGGTTCAACAAGCTTAATTTAGGTGAATGTATATAGATATTTTAGAATAAAGTTCTAAGAAGTTATTATTCACCCACAAAAGAAGTTTGGGGGATATAAGAATCACCTTGTCCCTCCATCCCTCAAACAATCTTGTATGTGAGCTGAAGATATGTTAAAAACCTTGACCCTAGGTCATTGTGGCAAGTTCAAGATCACTAGAGAAATTAGATGTGTAAAATTCATGTCAAGTCTAAAGTTTTCTGATGGAAAATTTTTGGAGGTTACATGGTTACTTATGATTGTATGATGGATCACTTTTTAAGCAAAGTCAAGGTCACATTTGAAACTTTATATGGACACATTTAAAAAATGCAGCAGGGTGTAATTTAAATTATGAGTTCATGCAGTCACAGTGCCTTTTATGTTTTTTTCTTAATTTATTGAGTAAATTGAGGCATGGATTTTTATACATGAATTTTTATCCATGTGGTTAACTATGAATTTTTACTTTCATGTTTTTTTTTCACTTTGATAGAGTATGCTGGTCATGCTACAGAGATGATGAGGAGTCTAGATTTGTCTGCATGGTACGGCGTTGTCATAGTCTCAGGAGATGGACTTATATATGAAGTACGCAAAAGTTACATTACTTATTTTACTGTTCATGAAACTCAACCTGCATTTGAATACATTTATTTATTTGCAATACTGTACAGCAGGAAATTAACTCGCGGAGTTAATTTTCGCTATATTCGCGGAAAATGAAATTCCGCGAATTCAACATACAGTGAATAATTCTTAAAAAGTTTTATAGGGATTAATTGAAATTTTATTATTTTCTGTGATTAGATGTAGACTGTCTTTATAATTATGCAAGTGTCTGGATCAATTATAAACACGTAGTTGTTGCTGTTTTTAAAGCTTATTAATGAGTTAATTCATTTCTATAGCTAACGATTAATTTTGCCATCTAGTAGACGTGCGATGTAATTATTTAATAAAACATGCTTGTTTAATTTCACCCGTGCGTGTCACTCAGTCATTACCTTTAATCAAGGCATTTACTTAGTAAACAGGGTAACGACAATTAGTTAATTTCAATTATATGATTAAAAGTTCAACATTTTTACTACGGTATAATTTTTTTTCTGATTTGGACCTGGAAATAAAAAAAATTAAATGCATAGCATTATTTTCACTTCAAATCGGGATCAGTCCGGTTTTTCGTTATTATGCAATCGGGATCAAAATCGCCACAATATATAGACTTTACTTTTCTGTCTGATATGCGCGATATACATTACAGACTTTAATATTATACTACAGAGACGAGAAATAGCAGTTCACACAATATATACCTACAGAAAAATGCTTGCAAGTACTGTTTAAGAAATTTATGGTTTTTCCTTTTCCGCGAATTCAAACTATCGCGATTTGCTGAAAATTGAACAAATCGCGATCTTTTCCGACCGCGATTTTAACCTGCTGTACAGTATAAAAAAATTATCAAGTTATTTTTTCCTGAAGTTTTCACTATTTGACCTTGACCTTTAACCTTGCAGGTAATCAATGGTCTAATGAGCAGAGGTGACTGGGAGGTGGCGATTAATTTCCCTGTTGGTTGTTTACCCGGTGGATCAGGGAATGCCCTGTCTCTAAATATAAACTATCTAGCAGGGTAAGGAGGAAACAGAAAATAAAGCTCTGACCTATATCTGTAGGATCATAGCATACTTAGTGCATGTACTCATTTTCACCTTTTCATTAAATATAAATATAACGAAGGCCATGAACTGTACATTTAACATGTTTAATGTGTAAATATTTGTTCTAATGACAGATAAGTGACATACAGGCTGTGGTGTATTGCTATATATTAGATGATATACTAAGAGTTTAGTACAAAGAAATCATATCATGGTCTGACAGTAAAGGTTCTGTAAAATTTATTGACCTAATTTTTTTTATGCAGACTGATCAGCTTTTGCTTAGATTGTCATATTTTGATAGAAAAAAATACAGAAAAATTAAAAGTTTATCGCCAGTATCTATTAGGATAGTTTTTTTTCTGAATATTGCCTATGTCAATCTTGATAAGAAAATATTTAGTATATTAGCATTTATTCTTCTTCTCAGATAAATAATCATTAAAAAAATGTTGGAGTGTTCTTCAGGTTTTTTAGTATGATACCATAACATGATTGAGATCATTATGAGTGGCATGTTGTAAATCATCATAAAATCTAATGGGGACCCTCAATAACACGTTCATATCCCATTCAGAACTACTTTTTTTAAGTAGCTCCTCTACATCGATTTCATATTTTGTAGAATTTTATAAATTTGATTTATTTACTGAACTCTGAAGCATCTTATAAAATTATACAATGTACTAAATCAAGACGGGAAATCGGCATCATAATTATACATGTATCATAAGTGTAACAATAGTAAAAAAAAATTTTTTCAGTGAGCCGGTAGATTTGAATCCCATTCTTCACTCCACCTTTGTGTTGATTAAGCACCGTGTGATCCCTATGGACCTGGTGTTGGTACAGACCCCGGGGAAACAGATGTACTCCTTCCTGTCTGTCACCTGGGGCTTAGTGGCGGACATCGACTACGAGAGCGAGCGACTGAGAGTCCTAGGAGCTTCCCGATTCACCCTCTACTTCATAAAGCGAGTTGTCAGTAAGTATACTCAGCTCTAACACTGAAAAAAAACAAGGACATGGACACTGAATATTTTCTCCTTTATTTCTTAAGAAAAACCATTGCGTTAATCACTGCATGAACTACATTAGGTATATCGCCTGTACAGATTTCTTGATCAGTGGCTGTTCCATCAATGAAATGTATAAAGACGTTCGCATCATAAATACAATAATTAAACTTTTTAATTCTTCTTTAAATGATTATTTAAACAGATATAAATATAAACAATGAAATGTCTTTCTTTGTTTGTTATTACTGGAATTAACGGTCGCAGCTATTGCAGAAAAAATTTACATAACCCGCTATGTATTTTTTCTGCAACAGCTGCTTCCGTTAATTCCAGTAATAACAAACAAAGAAAGCGTTTTATTGTTTAAATGAAAAATTATAACAGATTACGCACAATCATTCCAAGTTAAAATGAAAAGTTTTACGTGCACATTACAAAGATGCTGCTTTGTTGCACATATTTAAAAGTGATATTCAATTACCGGTAAGGTAAAATTTGGGAACAGAGAAAATTTGTCAATTATGACACATGACGTTGCTTATAATCAATCAGAGATGTTATGGAGATACAGTAAATGTGACGTGTGTACCTATATTACATAGAGCTTTCTTTTATTTTAGGCCTTCGGAAATACAGAGCTAAGGTTTCATTTCTTCCCGTTACCCCTTATGACCCAGGTGCCAAAAATCAGAAAGAAAGGACGGTAAAATGTTCCCGACCGCGACGATTTACGATGATAAGAAACTCTACAACACAACGCAACATCAGTTCCTCCGTATACGAGAACGGTGTACAGGGAGTGTACAGAGAAAAGTCCTCTTCTCACTCCTTACCTCGACTCAGGTCCAAATCCATGCCGACCGTGAAAACCGTCAGTGAAACAAATGGAGACATATCAGGATACGAGGAACACGACAATGTGATGTTTGAACCGGACGATTCAGATGAATGTTTTACTTCAAGTCTGCCCAATGGTGATCATGTAAAAGATGATAATGTTAGTACTGGAAGTGAAAATATATTTGAAGAAATGGTACAGACATTGAACAATGATGGAAAACCCCTTCAGGCGCCCCTTTTGGCACCTCTTGGGGAGGAGGTTCCATCAAACTGGGTCACAATAGAAGATGAATTTATCACGGCTTGTGCCCTATACCAGCCCTATCTAGGCCCTGACAACTTGGCATCACCTGAATCGAGACTGAATGATGGACAGATTCATCTTTTGATTATCAGAGCTGGGATCCCCAAATCGGCACTTGTGAACTTATTCTTGTCTTTCGAAACAGGGGACCACATAAGTTCACCGTACGTGGAGATGGTCAAAGTATTGGCTTTCCGATTGGAGCCAATGGGAACTGAGGGCAATATAATGGTAGATGGGGAACATGTGGACTATGGACCAATTCAAGGACAGGTGCTTCCTGGGATAGCAAGAATTATGGGAGTCCAATGACCACTTCCTGTGATAGCTAGGGGCCATTTTAATACATGTATTAATTTTTGCTGCACTTTTTCAATTCTTAGATAGGGTTTATTTAAATTCATGACAATTTAAAGGATTTTCTTTAAATAGCTCATCTGGATCCTTATTTTCAAGGTCATATACAGTAAATTATGAGAAATAACTTGCCTGAATCTTTGCAAGTTCAAAAACCTCATTAAAATGCCTGATCTCTTACAATTCAATGAAATGAGGTATGTGTATAAGCTGATTACAGTTTCCTTCAAGGGAAATGAATACAGAATAATTAAGGGTACAAGTGTACTGAATTTCATTTTTGTGATCATCGTTATTGTGTTTACGTCATGTATTTATTTCATTGTTAATTTATTGATTTATAATTAAACAGATTTATGTGTGTTTATTTTGAAAGGATTAATTATGGATGAAAGAAACATTAATGTTATTTATTGACAATTATTTGTATATTGTGTTATACTTTTAATAGACTTAATATAAAGATTTTTAGCCCTGTGTTGAAATGAATGATAATTAACAAAAAATTGCACAAATTTTATTAATATACCAGTTGGCGAGAAAACCACCAAAATTGTTTCTTAATTTTACAGATTAAAAGTGTACCCCGTAATTCTCTGAAAAATTTTTGGTTGACAGAATGTCCACTGATCTGCAGCTAGAAAAAATCAAAAAATTTCTACTAGTCGATCACCAATCAACATTAAAAAAAAACATGAAAACATGTTGGATATATATGTACTTACAATTGAAATGTACATGTATTTTTTAAATATAAATAAAGCATTGATGAACAAGTGTAAAATTAGTCATTACACTTATTGTTTGTAGAATTAGTAAAATTCCATTTATTAGAAGGATTTGTATATTGCAATCAATGCAGGTAAAATTAACACTTTCATAATATTAAAGGTTCAATTATAGTTGCATTTTAATAATATTCAAGGGGCCATGATTATATAGGAATATGGGACCACCACTGTAGATTTATGAACATTTTCAAGTCAAGTGTTTAGAAAAAAACTGAAATGGGATCATGCCATTAAAATAGTCTGCTCGATTTTGATATTTTTACAAACTCATATGTGTATTTTTGAATTTTTTTTGTACAGTACATACTACTGTATAAGTAGTATTTTTAGCAAGGATTTAATTTTGGCATTATTAGCATTCAATCACTAAAATTGAATATGGCTAAAAATTAATTGCGTATTATTTGTAATAGCTTCTTTAGTTAGCATTTTAAAATCGCTAAAATTACTTCTTGCTAAAAATAAAATACATATGTACCAGATTTTAGGTAGAAATTGCTAAATTTGCGTCTCGCTAAAATTTCCACTTATACTTGTGGAGGTACTAGCAGTTAAGCCTAAAGGAAAAACAAAAACAAAACAAGCTCCTTTTTTTTTTAAACTTAACTGATGGACCTTAATTTTTTTTACACCAACATGAGAAAAATTCTTTGTTAAATGGGGAAATGCATGTCTGAAGTTTTTCTTATAAATTCTATGATTTAAAGGTTGTAAAGTAACTATTTTAATAGCAGTTTTTAGAGCTATTTGGTAGATTGTTAATTTTTTTTCCAAAAATATTGCTATAGAAGAAGAGAACTTTTAACAGCTAGACTTTAAAGTAGCATTTTAGATTTGTTCTTTTATGTAATATAAAAAGTTAGAAATAAGATCAAAACTTTACCTATCCATCTTTTTTTTGTAATCATGTAAATATTTTTGAGGCCTATAAAATGTGCAAGACTTGCTTGTGTTTTTCTGCTGTCTATATTTTTCATTTTATAGCATTGAATTTTTTTTTTATAGTCAATTACCTAATCAGTAGATTTAGGTTTGCAGGAGAAATACATGTTTATAAAAACAAACATTTCCATGACAATTTTCTGTGATAGATTTAGATAGATTTATATACATTATTAACTTCAATATGTTGACATGACATAAAGATTGTTCCACATAAGCCAGCAGTACTAATATGTTAACTATTATAACAAGGTGCAGAATGATGTGGGAGGAATTGTTATCTTGGTGCTTGAAGAAGCTCATTATAAGTGTGTAACATTGCTATCTTTGGAAGTTAGTTCATTGTCATTGCTTCCTTGTTTAGAAGTGCTATTTGTATCATTGTCAATAGGTTAATATAGTCTTAACAAATTCTGGGCATTATAGAAGTACATGTACTTATTTATGTATACAAAGTGTAGTACTCTGAAAAGGATAAAAACATCATTTTGTGAATATATAGGCAGTTGACAATGTCATATTTCAGACCACATTCTGGTCATGAATTTATGATACGTACCATATAGTAATGGTTAAAACGAAGCAACATTATTTTCAAACAATTATTATAATATTACATGTAGATTGAATTTAGAAGTCTAAGAAGCATATAAAAATTGAAGTATTTATGAAAACATGCACTTTCTCAAGAAAAGAGTTATGATAAAAAGATGTATCAAAAGTGATTTGAAGCAATTTGTACTGTAAGGGTTATTTTCGCACAATTAATGCTTCAAATTTTGAAGCTTTGTGAATAGATTACATCCATTGTCTGTAAGGAAATCTGAATACTGTATTCACTGTAACATGTATATGATGATCCAGTTTAATATCTTTAACAGGGTTGTCCCTAAAAAAAAAGAACAAGGATATCTGGGATATCTTCTCTAACATGGACTTCAGGGGGTCCAATATCAGCTAAAATAGCCTGGGAATTACATCATTTTAGCTTGGGAAATTCTCTGGCCCATGGGTCTTAAAGACAACCCTACTATTCTTATTTGCCTCAGCAAAAATTAACACCTAGCTGTCAGACATCCATCCCACTTTATACTGATAGTAGAGATATTTGACATCTCTAGTTATATACAAGTACATGTATCCTAAGTTAACTATTCAGTCACAGAAGTATGATTTGTGTACAAAAAAATCATAACTGTACGGGAAAATAAATAATTTACACTTGGTAATAAAGCCCAGCCCAGACTATTTTTTGTGCTCGAGTGCGAGCTAAAATATATAGTCAGACTTTGAATGTTTGCTTTTACATCGATTTGTTGCTTTTTTTTTCTTCTGCGCTTTTCATGCTTGAAATTTGATTGTACATGTATCAAATTGATGGAAACATGTTTTTGCAATAAAGCAATTGATTATCCAGATATCTGTGTGTAGGTAATGGAATTATGCTGTCCAGTCAACTTTGTTTTCTTTATGTTTGAAAAGAAAATCAAAGCACATGTATTACTGTCAAAAAGAACTGTTTTAGTCTTAATATTACATACAGTTTTTTGTACTGAGAAGAATTCCATTTTCTTTTTTTTAATTTTTTTGATGTATGAATACAGTAGTCATTTGTCAAATATTTGTCTTTGTAGTATGTTTATAATAACTGTACGTCTAGCACAACGAATCACTCTGTAGCGAGGTATATTTAGACTCTGGTATATCTTCCTGAAGTAAGAACTTGGGACAATAAATACTCATTCTGCCCCTGTGATTAGGAGTAGACTTATCAGCATTTATAATGTTATCTCCGTTGTCAATAACTGTTGTCTCTTGTTTCTGGTGTTCTAATTTTTGAACTATGCAAATAAAAGATG
Organism: Saccostrea cuccullata; assembly: GCF_032062105.1. NCBI lineage: Eukaryota > Metazoa > Mollusca > Bivalvia > Ostreida > Ostreidae > Saccostrea > Saccostrea cuccullata. The sequence goes on along the minus strand of NW_026926909.1, from coordinate 219,675 downwards.
TTGCTTTATCTTGAGTAAGCATTGATTTGGTTTTATGAATTCTTCCAAGAGTTCTATTTGTGCCCAGTTGCATCATACTGTATACAGGGTTATTTTCACCCCATTTTATTTTCGCTCTTTCACACTTGGAAACAATTTTGCCCCATTTTAAATTCGCCCAGTTAGTCAGTTACAATTCTGTTTAAGATTCTTTATTCTGTGTGTTTTTAATTTGGCCCGTTTTAAATCCGCCCACCTGTGGGTAGGACGAATGGGGCGAAAATAAAGCGGGGCTAAAATTTCCTTGTACGCAGTATTTAAAATTGGTTGATACAGCCTTTATACTGTATTTATATTACACCTTTAAGACTCAGGTGATGAAACTATGTTTGGTTGAAATTTATCATTGATAAAATTCACTTACTAGGCAAACTTTGTTTACTCTGAACAGAAGAACAAAAATTAGGTCACGAACAGTATACACATGTACGTAAAAAAGAAAAAGTATGTGGAATCTATTCAGACAGTAGTATTTATGTGTACACATTCAAATACAAAATACTTTGCATAACATTCCATTAAATAAATAGGTATAAAATAAAGTAAAATATATTGTAAAAAAATCGACAAAAGGTTTATCACAGACTAGCTATCATATAATCACAAAGAAGTAATTGAAATCTACAACTCATTGTCGGAACACGCAAGGTTTTCTCTCCGCAAGTTTACACTGCATTCAATGTATTCAATTGAATATAGTGTAACGCAAAGAAAACCGATGGGTTCCTTCAAAGTCTACAGGCTTAATGTTGAAATAGGTCATCTTCAAAATTGTCATCATGATTCATTTAAGACAGTCCCTTTGAGATCTCTGGGAGACATTTGAATGACTCAGCACATTAGTATCTGATTGGTTGATCAGAGTGGGTGGGTGGTGCTATATGTCATGACTTGGAGTTGGAGCCACTGTAGGGCATGTGCTTCAGTGTATACAAAAACACACTTTGTTCCTCCAGGTATTTCTGATCCTGAAAGAAAGAGGAGAAACTTGTCAGTAACTTAAACATTAGTATGCACATTTAAGGTACACATCTTCCAAGTCAAAGTCATTAAAGGCCCCTCAAAGAGTAAGAACTCTATGGTCAACAGCAGCCCTTATATACAGTAGACGTACTTTTTTCCAATACCCCTCAATTTCTGTTTAATCCGATTTCTCAAGTCTCTATATGCCTTGCATTTATATTAAGTACGCTTGGACAAATTTTAGCGGAAAATTTGTGACCGCGTACATCGCATAAATTAATACCAAGCGGAAAAAAATACTTCTACAGTACCTTTAATGCCTCCATTTTCCACATGCGTATTGAGCGATCTGCCTTAATGGACTCTGTAATGGAACCTACGGAGTTTAGAGATTGTTGCATAGCTGGGTTGCTCGGTTGCATAGCCTGGTTGCCCTGTTGCATGGCAGGGCTCCTGTAGACTTGGTAAGTTGGTACATTGTTCTGAGGTATCATCATTTGTTCCCCACCTGAGATTGAGATAAGCCAAATTCATATTCAAAATTTGAATCAACTGAAAAGTTTTGCATAAAAAAAATTTAATCAAGCTTCTACTCAAGACCAGCTGTCCATATTATTGTACATATTTATACCCTGTATCTACAATGTTCCAGACATTACACAGCCAACTCACCCTGAGGCTTAACCCCCGCTCCACCAGGTGTCCGACAATTAGGACACAGCATGGCGCTTTTTAAGTTTTCCACCTCCTTCTTCTCTTTAGAAAGACGAAGACGGTCCTAGAATTTCAAAATATGCCGGAATTATTTCTGCTTCTCATTCAAATATTACCATTACTTCAAGTTTTTTTTCCATAAAATTTAGCGTTTTGAAAATTTCTTTAAAGATATCTGATGATTTCTTGTACAAAATTTGTATATTTAACTTTGATAGTTAGAAAAAATGTTAAATTTCTATGTTGCAAGTAAAAGTTTAATATTAAATAAACAAAAGTGGCAAAATTTGATTTCCAAATGACTGCTCCTGGCTTACATCAGCAATCTCCCTTTCTTTGAGTCTGAGTAGCTGTACTTGATGTTGTATGCTGGCTGCCCTCTCCGCTTCCTCACTCTCAAGCTTCTTGGCCTCGAGCAGAGCACTCCTTCCTTCCTCCAACTTAGACTGAGATTCCTGTTCAGAAGAATAATGTGCTTAACATCAATACTGTATGTTTAATGAAGTGCTTTTTCATATCAAAAGAAATTCAAAATAAAATACACCTACTAAAATTCACATTTTATTGGCAGTAAATTTATTTCCACATAATTTTGCAAGGCTGTGAAATTGTGAAAACTTAATTCTCGGGTATATTTATGTAACAAAAGATATATAAAAGGAAGTTTAAATTCACGAAATTTTGTCTCGCATACTGTAGAAATAACTAATGACTATCTCACAAAAAATGCATCTACTGATGATAGGGCAATATAAATAATCACTAAGAATACTAGACACTGACCACAAACATCTGGTCGACCTCCTCTGACCTCTCATTCAGGGTCTGGGCGGCCCGGATGAGGTCCTCCTCTTTCTCCGACATCTTGGCTTGTTCCATCTCCAGCTTCCTCCTCTCGCTGTCCACACGATCCTCCTCCCGCTGAAGTTCCTGGCGACGAATGTTCTGTTTGTTCTTCTCTTCAGATATTGCCTTCATCAGAGCTTCAAATTCTGCCTTAGCCTAAAATGTTAATTTTTCATTAAATTATTTGTAATTAAATGTATCTGCAAATAAAAAATCCCTTTTTTGTTTTGTAAAAACTATTTCAATTCAAACTTCCAATTATGAAAGCATAGTGAATAAACACTTTGAAAAATTCCATACATATACACTTAAATTTCGTCTGTACCAATTTGATTAGTTTTCCTACCCAGTTTGACAGCTGGACAAGATTAAAATACCTTAGCTGATTTGACAGCTCACAATTATTCTATCTTATACATGCACATTAATCTCATCGTCTATCTCACCTGGGCCAGTTTGAACGCTGGGTCATTATTTTGTTACCTGAGTCAGTTTGATTGCTGGGTCATTATTTTGTTGCCTGGGCCAGTTTGACTGCTGGGTCATTATTTTGTTACCTGGGCCAATTTGACCACTGGGTCATTATTTTGTTACCTGGGCCAGTTTGACCGCTGGGTCATTGTTTTGTTACCTGGGCCAGTTTGACCGCTGCATCCTCTGCGTCCTCCCTCTGAACGGTGAGGGCCACGTTGAGTTTGGTTCTCTCCTCGGCTACTGACTGCCTCTCCTTGTGTAGTTGTGACAGGACAGATTTCTGCTCCTCCAGCAAAGTCTCCTGTAGGAATAAAATAAAGGTATGGCATCTATTCTCAATGATCTCTCTTTGACTTGCTCTTTACTGACTTAACCCCTTTATTACTTTAAATAAGACCTATCGTTAGATTTTGTGTAACTGACAATGCCGACTCTTTAGCAGACTCAAGACTTTTTCTCTAGCTTGCTATTTATGGACTTATTTGCTCTATATTGTACCTTTTTCTAACATTCTGTTGACTAAATTGCCCTTATCTGCACGAAATTGGAGCTCTCTTTGCAACCTCTATTTACAGACATACCCTTGTTTTCTCTATATTTGACCACTGTCTGGGGCCTCCTATTTATTGACTTACCCCTTTTTCTTTATAAGACCTCTCTCTGGGGCCTGCTTTATATTGACTTACCCTTGTTTTCTCTATATTTGACCTCTCTCTAGCCTGTTGCTCTGTCCACAGTCTTCTCTCTTCCTCTAATGAAGTCTGTAAACTTTGTAATCTTGTTTGTTCTTGCTTGACCTTCCATCTTTCCTAAATATTGAATGAAAATCAATTAGAAAATACCAACAAACATTTTCAGCAAGCAAAATTTTCACAATTTTGCTGAAAGAATATTTTTGATTTTCTATCCCTATCTTTCAACTAATTTGAGTGGTTTTCTTTTTTCAGAATAACTTTATCAAGACAGTCTAGTAATGATTATTCATCAGTGCCCCTTCCCTCCCTCTCCCATAAACAAAATAGGAACAAGCCACTGAGCACTTAAACCTTGTCACTAAAATGTCTACCTGATAAAAAGAACTGACCTCATCTAACATCCTGGTCTGTTCCCGGAGTTGTGTTTCCAGTCGACCAATCAGATCTTCCAACCGTTTCCGCTCGAGATCATTTTCCTCCTGCTGTCTGTTCAGACGCTCCTGCAGGACTACAAAACAACAACTAGGTAATGTTTGGTGCAGACTTGCAGAAAAAAGCAAACAGGGGAGGTCATGAAATCTGTTTCTGCTATTGTGTATGTCAAAACAAACATGTACCAAGGACACAATGTGCAAGACTTAACATTGTAGTACAAGCTGTCACTAAAGAATCTATATTGACCTAACCCTAACTCTTTCGAGATTTCTAATTCAGAGTTAACTTTTATTACTTACTTCTGAGTTGTTCATCCTTTGAGCGGATAGCTATCTCTCGTTCATCCAGCCCCATGTTATGCCAGCTATCCACCTTCTTCTGTAGCTCCCCCAAGTCTCTGGCATTATTTTGTATCATAGAAACTGCCTGGACTAAGGACCTAGTTATTAAACAAATATCATCTATCAGATTGCCATAAAAAAACAAAAATAAGGATTCTATCATTGTGATACAACTAGAGGCATTATCACAAAAATATTAGACTCTAAATTAAAACCATGGCCTAATCACACTGAAACAAAAACAGATATCTAATCCTTGTTGAGAATTTGCAGTACCAAAAAATGGCTACATTTCTACAGGTTAACTATTACAACAGGGAGTCTGCAGATACTTAACCTTATCCGAAAAAAAAAAAATTCAAACAAGACAACAAATACTGTTTACACTGTATGTGACAATTTGATGCTGTAAATCAAATTTTTTTTGCAAGCCAGAAATATCTGCCATTTTCATGACCACCTTTTACTTGCAAATACTGGTATTTCTTGCAACAAACAAATGATTTTCTTGTGTAGTTACTGTCTACAGGGATATTTTTGCCCCAAGTAATTTTCGCCCTTTTGTACCTGCCACCAAGTTTGCCCCTTTAATTCACCTGTCCATAGTTCTGATTAAGAAATTATGTTGCTTTCTTTGAATTTGCCCCATTTTAAACCATGAAGAGGGCAAAAGGGGCGAAAATAAAACGGCAGCGAAAATTTCCCTGTATACAATATGTAAAATATATGCTTAGTTACAAAATTAGTACCGGTAGCTGTTGATGTATTTCAAATGGAAAAATCATTAATAAAAAAATTGTTACAAATAAAAGTTGGTTTACAGCACATGTGAATAGTAAAATGAAGTAGTTAGGGTACTTTGTTGTTTCGTGTGATGTGATGGCAGCCTCTATCTGCTGATCTTTGGCCTTCTTCAACCTCTCTAGATCCTCCTCATGTTCTCTCTTTAGATCTTCTATTGCCCGCCTATAATAAACAAATAACACATTACTGTAGAGTTCTTCATAACTCTGTACTAGTTAGTGATATCATATTTTCTTGATCCTAATTTTAAGAATTTGTGTCAAGAAAAAGAAATTGAAGAAATATTTCTTCAACAGTCTCAGAATGATAAATTTTGTTGGAAATTTAGAAAAATTTGGAAAATACAAAACATACTTCATTGTGTGGTTTAACTTTCCTAGAATTTGAAATAGTTGTCAAAGCAAATTAAAGCAATTGAGCCTACATTCTGCTTTGCATTGTCATGTCATACATACCTGTGAATGGACTTGAGTCTATCTATATCCTGGTCTTTATCTCGTTGGAACTCTTCTACACGCCGCTGGAACTGTGAAGATTGCTCTGATTTATCACTCTCTAACTGCCGAACCTTTGACAAATACTGGTTCATCAACATCTCATTTTCCTCCCGCAATCTACGAAAAGTAAACAAGTGTATTACACGTAGGATTAAAAAACACTACACAATTATGAATTTCACTGTGGGTCAATATGTGATTACAAAGACCCAAGTCAAGTCATATTGACCAAAGACATAGAAAGTGAAAATGGTCTGTTCAAGCTTGTGAGGTCACTATCATTTTCTGTACCTGAGGTTTCTTGATTAAAATCAACAGATACATTTTCCATGAGAGGTCAAAATGATCAAAACCCATAAAAAGATCAATCTTGATGCCCAATGAAACCAGAAGGACATTGTCTTATTTTTTAACACAGCAAATATTTTATATATTATATTTTTCATTGCATTTATTTGGGGGACTGGGGAGGGAGAAAATTCTTCATTTCAAAAGGAATAGAGAAGCTCTTGTATATTTTGTTGTGGTTCTGATGATTAATGTACAATATTCTTTCTTTAAACTTTTGTCATCCTCTCTTTGTAACAAGTGTGACTAATATACTAAGTAAGACACAGGACTATAATTAGTATAAACAGCAATAAGACATTATACAAATCTAAAGTAACTACAAATAAGCCTACCTGGTTTCTTTGTTTTTATGCGTATCTTCAATTAGTTCTAATCTGCTCCTATTCAAATTAAAAAATTACAAATGCATTTTTAACAAGCAATTACAGGAACACATGCTATATTACTATTTACTATATTTATTCTGCAATGCTATGTGCAGCCAAAACTAAGCGTTGATTTAACTGACATGCAGAAAAAAAACTGCACTATAAGTTTGCTTTACCTAAACATCTGTATATGATTACCACTTTCATTATTTAAGCGAAAATCTATGCAAAACATTATGTGAATACTTGTATGAATTCTCAATAGTCTGTCTTTCTTCCTCAAATCTTCGCTTGTTCATCTCCAAAAGTGAGTATGCATAATCCCTCTCTATTTCCATCTTGTATAGCTATAATAAATTTACATGCATTAAGGTTATTCTTAATACAAAAAGACTGTTAAACCCATGTTATGGACACAGAATGTTTGAGGAGTTACCTACCCTTGTCTGGGCATCAATCAGGGATCTAGGTGGGTTGGCCATAACAGATGTCCGTGTCTCGGGGGTAAAAACTGGGGGTGGTGGAACATGAAACTGAAAAGATACCATTACACATATCTAAAATTTTATTCAAGTAATTTGAAAACAACTAAAGCACATAACAAATTTATGAATCCTCTTTTAAGTCTACAAATACATGTAACTGAAAACTTTTGTACTACACATACAGGTAACTCTTGATGGCTCGAACTTCGATCTCTCGAAGTTCTTGATCGCTCTAAGTGAGTCTCCGATCCCGAATTATTCCCCAATATAACTAAGCAAATTTACTCTTGATTTCTCGTACTCTTGTATTTTTTAATTAACCCGATTATCTCCCGAAGTCAAAATGCAGTCCCGCTATGCATATTCTATTGAAATTTACCCTCGATATCTCGAAGTGGCTAGTACGTGTATACAAAGTTACATAATTAGCAATTTAATGGCCCCAGGCATAAGACGCGGGTCTCCTGAAACGGGATGTTTATTCAGGTCATGAGGTTACACTTATACTGTAAGGTGATAATTGATTTATAATTAATCTTATGTTGCCTATGTGCTATTAAGATAATTATCATTGACTGTATTAGGATAATTTGGAAACGTGGTGTCACTGAGAAATTGTAATTTCAGATTACAAGACGAAACACTTAATAAATTTAATTTTTATTTCGAATCAGTGTCAAAGTTTAATGGAATATGAAAATCCAGAAACAGCCTCATTGTCAATATGATGACTATTGTTGGATAAATACTTACAGAATTTTGTTCAATGCATATATTTGGAAAAGTTACAATGCTATGTACCACACGACACTGTAAAATGTTGTTTTCATATAATGAATGCGTAGTATGATATCCGTAATTTATAATAGAATTGCAGCAATAAATAAACATGAAATGATGATGTATATTGTTTGCTTTACTCAGTTTAATAAATATTCATCTAAAATACGAAAATATATCATTGTTTTATAAAAACCACGTGTAAAAAGTTAGCACTGCATGAAAATCCTTACATCCGGTAAGACTAATTTTAAAACCTGTCAAACAAACATGGAAAATTCCGGACTCTTGAAAACTCGAACTCTTGATCTCTCAAAGTTTTTCCTTGGTCCCGCGGACTTCGAGGTATCAAGAGTTACCTGTAAATGAATCTATTCTAAACATGTTTCAAATTACCTTAGTCCTTTGCCTTAAATATTTTTAGTGTGATAAATGTACCTTTCTGGATAAACAGTACCTTTGCAGCCTGTTTAACAAGAAAAACAATACCTTTGCAGCCTGTTTTACGAGATAAACAATACCTTTGCAGCCTGTTCCTGCTGCTTCCTTATCATCTCCTCCATCTGAGCTTGTTGTGCCAGGAGATTCTCTTGCTGCTGTTGTTGCTAAAGCAATTCAAACTTACATTAATATTGTTTTTATCATCACAACCAAAGTCTTAAAAATCACATGTAACAGCAAAGAATGAGCATTTTATACAGAAGAAAAAAGCTATTTTTGCAGCATGATGTGCAATGTTTAATTGTCCCACCTAAAACATTACTGTGCACCAGAATCAAAGTCATTACCAACCTGTCTGAGTATGTCTGCTTGTGAAGCCAGCATTTCTTGTCTCTGGTCATCACCTTTACTAGTATTAAACAGGTCAGTAACTAGAGCTGTCTTCTTTTCCTCCCTGGGGGGATCAAACCTGTCTGTCTGATTCCCAGTGAGGGGGAGGCCCATCAACTCCTCTGTCTCTCCAAAAATTATACTGGGGCCTGTGCTGAGTCAGGTTTTTATTAGGGCTCTCCGATATCTGTGGCTTCCTGGACTGCTGTGGCATAGACAAGGGGCTGTAAAACATATTCACTATGTTGTTATTTTTTACTCTGTTCAGGTTGATGTGCATTGAGTTTATCTTGTCATTAATCTTACATGAAAATGTCAGTTATATAAGAAAACGGAATTACCCCGTGTCTTTCGGGGGTGGTTTAAACAAGTCTCTGTCATCAGCTCTTAGGGAATTCCCACCAAATGCTGGAGATTCCAATCTGTAAAAATATCATTATAAGATTTAATAAACAAGTACACATTACCTACATGCATGTATTTCTTATACGTAAACAAAAGTTTAAAGCTTCTTTTAAAAAGTATACAAATCCATACCTATATTTTCTTCACATCATATATCTCGACTGAAATCATTATGGAAATTTTCACCCTGACCTACATATTTTAAAATTAGGACATCCTAACCTACATACCTTGACTTGAGCAGGCTGTTGGGGTCAAGCCCTGCCCCCAGGGAATCCTCCTCCTCTTTACTGCTGCTCAGCCCCAGCCAGTCGGCAGGGCTTCCCTTGGGCTCCGTCTTTGGGGCTGTCTTCTGCTCTGTTTTTGGTTCTGTTGATTCTTCAGCTTTGTAGCTAGACAACCATTCCTTTCTCTTGTCTCCTGCACTACTTGGAGGGGTAGTCTAAAAATAACCAAGAAAAAGGTTTTAATGGATTCTCTTTTCTGTGATAATTTTAGTGATCATATCAATATTCCATCATTTAACTAATCTTGCATTTCTTTAAACATTTAATAAAACTATACAAACTAAAACTGACATACAAATATTGGAAAGATACTACTGTTCATAGCTAAGCAAAATTATGGGAAACAATAGAAATTTCCTTTGCTAGTAAAGAGACAGTATCTTTTATATACAAAATCTTTGGAAAGGATCTTTAAGGATTATTAAGGGTCTGATTTGTTTTACTTTCTGCTGTGATTTGGCTCTCATCCATGATGCTGGTTCATCATCCTCATCATCAGCATCATTAAGTCCGAGCCAGTCCGCCGCACTCTTTGGTTTGGGAGTGGATTTAGCTGGCTTTGGTTCCGGTTCCTTGTTCTGTGGTTTAGACTCCTGCGGTTTACTGTCGGCCTGAGGTTTACTGTCGGTTTTGACACTGGTTGGTTTGTCTGTCTGTGTGGCAGGCTTGCTCTCTTGTTTGGGGGGAGTAGAGGAGACAGAAGGGGCAGACTTGACTGCTGTGGCGATGTCGTTTAACCAGTCCATGTCATCTGGTTTTTTACTGAGAGATGAGGCGGGGGATCTACCACGAGATGGGGGGCGGTCAAATCCGAAAATATCATCCTCATCTTGAAACCTTAAAAAAGCACAAAGAGAACTCCATTACAAATACTTCTCCAAAATCAAATCTTATCAATCTGTCATTAATTTACAAAAATAGAATTTGCATGTCACTTCACAACACCTTTAATTTTATTAATGTTCACTGTAAACATTTTTCTACACATCACTGAAAGGTGACGGATACCTGACAGATCTGCGTGATGTGGGACGGGAACTAGTTGACACCACTGATGGCTGGTACCCTCCAAACTGAAAATCCTCCTCCTCATCTTCTGTAGAGACAAATAAATATAAATAGAAAATTGTTTGAAAGGGGTAATAATTAACTGGTGCATTAAAATATCACAAACAATTCATATGAAATAAATCCTTCCACTCTATTGAAGAAGAAATAAAAACATCAAAGTTAATTTACTCTTTTTGAATCTAGGCACACTGACTTAGATAATTTTTTTCTCTTACTCTATATATCACTTACCGTTATTGGGCTGTGTGTATTTTTTGTCCAGTACAAACTCTCGCCTTTCCTTCTTGGTCTCCAGATGTTTGCTGACTGCCGAATCTTTGGCCAGTAATTTGTCCATCACTGACCGGGCTGGCTTGTCCTCCTCTTCAGTGGACTTCACCTTCTGATTAAATAATGTCTCCTGCAATCTATATTTTCTCCAGGAAATCATCATCATCACTGAAGATACCCGGTTCCTCCTTCTTTTTAGGCTGAGCTGCAGAAGCTGCTGAAAGATTTATGAACAGAATCATTAAAATTAAATACAGATGCCCTGGGAGCCAGTGCGAGGTCATTTTTAAGGCCTTTTTAAGAATGTTAACACATTCTTGCAATCTATATTAAAATTGAGAGAGAGATTACCAGCTTTTGGTGGCTCCTCAGCCTCTGTATTTCCACCACTGCGAGTTGGAGGTCTGTCAAACAAATTACGTCTTTTGAGCTCTACAAAGATCAAAACAGAAACAAGAAAAAGGTTTTAATGGATTCTCTTTTCTGGCAATAATTTTAGTGATCATATCAATATTCCATCATTTAAAATCTTGCATTTCTTTAAACATTTAATAAAACTATACAAAATAAAATGAAACAAATATTGTGCAAGTTAAAATTTGTTCATAGCTAAGCAAAATTGTGTTTTTTCAATTTTGTGTTAAAAAATAGAAATTTTTTGCTAGTAAAGAGACAGTATCTTTATATATACAAAAATATCTTTGGAAAGGACATTTAGGATTATTAAGTTTGTAGTTTTAAACTTTCTTTTCACTTTGAATCTCATCCATGATGCTGGTTCATCATCCTCATCATCAGCATCATTAAGTCCGAGCCAGTCTGCTGCACTCTTCGGTTTGGGAGTGGATTTAGCTGGCTTTGGTTCCGGTTCCTTGTTCTGTGGTTTGGACTCCTTATATTTAAGGTCGGTTTTGACAAGGTTGGTTTGTATATCTGTGTGGCAGGCTTTAATAAAGCTTTCTTGTTTGGGTGGAGCTGATTGATCGAACACAGAGGGTGCAGACTTGACTGCTGTGGCGATGTCGTTTAACCACTGTTGTCAGGGTTGGTTTTTTACTGAAAGATGATGTTTTCAAAGCCTTATGAAGTTTATTTTAAAATATTAAAGATCATTATTAAATGTCATCCTCATCTTGAAACCTTAAAAAGGCACAAAGAGAACTCCATTACAAATACTTCTCCAAATCAAATCTTATCAATCTGTCATTAATTTACAAAAATAGAATTTGCATGTCACTTCACAACACCTTTATTTTATTAATGTTCACTGTAAACATTTTTCTACACATCACTGAAAGGTGACGGAGGACCGACTGTGGTATCTCCCTTCTGAGGTTTGGAGCTGGCTTTAGCTTTGCCTGCTGTAGAATCATCCTCTTCATCACTAAATCCAGCCAGTAATAAATATAAATAAAAAAAATGACAAAATATTTAACTGGTAGCATTAAAAATAAGACAATTCATATGAAATAACTTTTTACAATTGAAGAAAAATAAAAACATCAAAGTTAATTTTCACTCAGCATTGTAATCATCAGGCACACTGACTTAAAAAAAATTTTTTCTCTTATTCCATATATCACTTACCAAAATTAACTGAAAAAAATGTATTTTTTGTCATGAAATTGCTCTCCTTTAATGTTATGATAATTCATGGATACTGAATTTCACTTGAGGACCCACCTGTATAATCATACTTCTGTTTGGCTTTTGGGACAGTTCCTGGTCTCTCTGGGGTGGGGGTGCCCCCTGGCTTTAAAGACGAGGAGGCACTACCAATATCTGAAACAAGGAGACACATGTAGTCAGGATAAGCTAATAAAATCATAGCAGTCAATATGTAGATTATATTCAAATTTGATATGCTTGTATTGTGATGGCTAATTCTTTGCTGCAATTATTCATGTGCACAGCATGAATATGAAAACAGATCTATATAAATGTAATACAATACAGCTGGATATAAAACCAGAAGTCTTTTTAGACTGAAGCTCTTTTTGAAATTAACACAGAGAAAAGTCTTGCAGCTATATTAAAATTAGAGAGAGATCATTGATAAAGTCTCTTTATGTTCTTAGTTAGTCTACTTGTGTGCCAAGTTATACTGAAATCAGACAAAACTATAGGAGGAGTAGATCATTTTGAAACAATTTTAAATATTTCTATTTTTAAAACCACGGCAAAGGTTCATCAAAATTAAAATTCGATATACAGAAATATGTTTTAGTGTATTCTACTTATGTGCCAAGTTATATTGAAATCAGACCCAAACTGTATTTCTGAGGAGTAGCATTTTGAAAGAATTTCACAGAAATTTCTATTTTTAGTAACCACGGCAACACCGTTCATCGAAATCAAAAACCGATACACAGAATTATGTATCTTAGTGTATTCTACTTGTGTGCCAAGTTATAATGAAATCAAACCAAAACTGTAGGAGGAGTAGCATTTTGAAAGAATTTCACAGAAATTTCTATTTTTAGTAAACACGGCAACACCGTTCACAAAATAAAAACCGATACACAGAATTATGTATCTTAGTGTATTCTACTTGTTTGCCAAGTAATACTGAAATCAGAAAAACTGTAGGAGGAGTAGCATTTTGAAAGAATTTCACAGAAATTTCTATTTTTAGTAACCACGGCAACACCGTTCATGTAAAAAAAACCGATATATAGAATTATGTATCTTAGTGTAGTCTACTTGTGTGCCAAGTTAAATTGAAATCAAAACAAAACTGTAGGAGTAGTAGCATTTTGAAAGAATTTCTCTCCTTTAATGTTATGATAATTCACGGCAACACCGTTCATCAAAATCAAAAACCTGTATACACAGAATTATGTATCTTAGTGTAGTCTACATGTGTGCCAAGTTATACTGAAATCAGACCAAAACTGTAGGAGGAGTAACGTTTTGAAAGAATTTCACTACCAATATCTGAAACAAGGAGACACATGTAGCCAGGATAAGCTAATAAAATCATAGCAGTCAATATGTAGATTATATTAAAATTTGATTTTATTGTGATGGTTAAAATGGTTCTTTGCTGCAATTATTTATATGCACTGTATGAATATGAAAACAGATCTATATGAATGTAATACAATACAGCTGAATATCAAAAAGAGTATTTATTTTTTATGCATTAAATGAATGTTTGAGCACTCATATGCTTAAATATAGTTTGAGCTACTTCATGAAATACATATATGGGCAGATACTGAACAAAATGAGTGCCACAAAATATTTTGTGCATTCCATATGAATCTGATAGTCTTATATGAAATCGACAACAAAATTAATTAGACATGATTGAAAACTGAAAGCATGAAAAAAAAACAACTCTGTAGCAAGAAAAATGTAATTTAAATATAAATTGTTTCACTGACGTCAGATATCAATAGTGTGTACTCAAGTGTCTGTGAGAAATTCAGGCTTTATATGTGTGAATGTTGAAGAGTGAATATATGGTGAGAAAGCTAAATGAATATAATTCTTATCATACCAATGAGTATGCTCTGGATAAAATTTCTTCCACAATACAACTACTAACAAAGAGGCCTATGGACCATTTTGCTCACCTGAGTAATATTGTTTGTCCAAAAATTAAGAATGCATATTTTTTCAATGGTTGGTAATTTTGAAGAATCCTCTGAAGGGATGGGATGGGGGGAAAAATTATCAAAAAGTGTCACTTTACCAATACAATCCTGAAAAAATGTGTTCAATGTGTTGCAATGTAACAATTCCTAGCAGGTGTCATCTAGTGCCTGATAGCCTCTAAAGAAAAGTATGAGCAGTGGACATCTTTCCATTTTTGCGTTTAATGACTCAGGTGAGAATAATGGTTATGGCCATAAGTCTTTTGTACATTTATCCTTTTCCTACATCAAAGTCCTTATTAGAGTTACTCAAGCAAATTTTCAATGCAAATTAAACATGTATTAAAATGTTACATGTATTAATAGTATACCCAGACACTAAGATTTTGCACTGTGAAAGTACGACCTGAACATTAATTTAAAAAAAAGCAATTTTTCTCTCATTCCTTTTCTAATGCATCATGCCAATATATTAACCAAGCACCTGCTCTAATTAAATAGTATCAGTATACATGTACTAAATAATTTCAAATCATGCAGAAAATGAATGGTGTCCATACCTGAGCCTGTGAAGAGACAAAAGTACAATGATTGTCAAACATTTGCTTTTTAATACGATATTGCTAAAATGACATGATTTTTTTTTCTTCAAATTTTTACGATATTATGACCAGGAACCATAACTCCTACCTGTCATTTTCCCTGGCGCAGTGCCGGGTTTATGGTCTGGGATTGCTGCTGTCCCAGACTTCTTTAAGCTCCCTCCCCTGGGGGTGAGGGAGCCATCTGGTGTTGGTGACCCTGTTCCCCTCCCGGCAGGAGATGCAACTCTAGCAATAGGGGAGGTTACCCTGGCTGTGGGTGAGGTGACTCGGGTCTGGGGGGATGAAGCCCTGGGGGTGGTACTTCGGGAGCGGGGGGTACCAGTTCGCCGTGGGGTGTTGGGTTTACTGGACCTCTCACCCTTGACACTCCCCTTCTTCTTGAACTTCCCTCCAAACAAGTCAGCATCCATGTCCTCCAAATCCTACAAGTTTTAGAACTTATCTATATTGTTCTGTGGCTTATAAATTAAATATATTTTTTTTTAATACGGAGATAGAGATGTACAAGGGAAACAGAGCTCTCTAGATGTTATAAAACTTACTGCCAAGCTCTTGGCCATTTGGTTGACATCAGCATCTGATATGTCAGATAAGTCATCTTCTGCTGTGGCGGCCAGATTACTGTAAAAATCCTCATCTCTGGACCTGTCAAAATTTGGAAATCTCAAATGAACACAGCGAAAGAAAAATGTAAAGGAATTATGGTTGACATGTTGAAGTGAAATGAGTAGTTAAGGCACCCTGCTCCCTTCTTAGATATGAAAAGCATAGACACATGGCAGGCAACAAAATTCAAAGCAGCTGTAAACTGTAAGCATATTAACAATGTCTGTCAAAAAAATAATTATATACAGGTCTTTTAAAAATTAAAATTGATGATCTGATAAACTTTCTCAATATCAAAATTACTAATCCCTAAGCTAAATAATAAACTTGTGTGTACTTTGTAGATAGAAAATTTAGCTACCAAAGATAAGAATTAAACATTGTCATATAAAATATCCACATAAATAAACAATATCTAGAGCTGTAACCAAGGATGTGCAAGCAGGCCATAGAGAGACGGGAAATCAATTTACACAGGGATCTACATGGTGCATAAAATGTCAAACATCTTCAGTATAAATAAATCATGTTGTATGCTGTTCAGATTTTTAAACTTATCGCTTTAGAATCATATTTGCTCTTTTCCTTCAACTGATGTTCTAGTCAATAAGAGTTTTGTAGAAGCTTAACTTTTGGGTCCAAATGC
The DNA here is from genome assembly GCF_032062105.1 of Saccostrea cuccullata. Classification (NCBI taxonomy): domain Eukaryota; kingdom Metazoa; phylum Mollusca; class Bivalvia; order Ostreida; family Ostreidae; genus Saccostrea; species Saccostrea cuccullata. The sequence continues at coordinate 203,560 of NW_026926909.1, read as the reverse complement.
ATGTAAACAAAATGAGAAACAAAAGCCTTAGTGTTTTCTTACCCTGGTGGTGAGGAGTTTTGTCTGCATGTAAACAGAATAATCTCATAGCATATAATCCTATAGCTTCAAATTCACATAGTTTATACACAATATAAATGATTCCATAAAGAAACTTTCACAGACTGCAGCATTCCAGTGTATGGTAGCCATTTTGATAGTGCTATACATGTATGACACATTGACAATCAAGTATAGATGTTTCAGTGTCTCAGTGGTTACAACATTTCTTGAGTATTTCACTGTACAATGTTGTAACTAAAGATTTTTTCGTGCTTTGACTGTAAATCAATTTAAAATAAATTCAGCATCTTTAGTAGAATTATTACACATACATATAGCTGCTGTTTGCAGTTATATTTTTAAAGTATTATAATTGCCTTATTTTGCTCTTTTCGGGTTATAAAAAAACCCATTAAATTAATAAAGGAGCATATACCGGTATATATCAAGTATTTTGAATTAAAAAAAAAGGAAGGAAATAATCAAACTCGAAACTGAATTACAATATAACCTTTTTCTGCGAGTTTGCAAAAATTGATAACATTTACAATCATTCACTAAGTTTCCTAAGAAGTAAGTCATTTGAGGATGCCCTACCCTTGCTTTTTCATTCCTGTTTTCACAGCACCAATCTGGCAAAGGAAAAAAATTTGCTATATTGTCAGCTTCATATACATAATATAAAGTATGCAAATAGCTATAATTGTGAAGCTTTACGTGATTTTATGTATTTCTAAGAAAGACACATCAATACAAGTATTAGTGTGATTAGGTTCCATTATACATACCGGCTGAGATGGGGTCTTCTTCTTAGCAGGAGCATCTAAAATGGGAAAGCAAAATAGGAACATGAACCATGATATGCTGTGAAAACCCAGTAATGGATTATCATGCTAAACATTTTTGGGACATTTCATTTCCGGAATTTTTGGTAATTATCAACTTTTCATTTCCGACATTTTTTATTTTTCATTTCCAACATTTTTTTGTTTTCATTTCCGACAATTTTCAAAAACATTAGTAGTACTTTTAGTAACAGATCTTAAGACTTTACTTATGATAAATTTAAAGAAAAAATCATAAATAAATCATTGAAATTCAATATCTGAGTTTTGTAAATCTATCAATGGCTTGTACATAAGTGTGGTGCTGTCACTGACATTTAATTTAATGCATATTAGATGTGGTGAAAAAGTTTATGCTCATTGAACTCTTTTACCTAGACTTATTGCTCAAGAATGCTTAAATGTGTTGATGTTTTTTTTATTTATTTAATTTTTCATCAATATTTTGTAATAAATACTTTTAAAATTCCATTTTCACTTAGAAAACATTGAATTACAGCACAGGTAAATTCCGGAAATGAAAACAAAATTATGTCGGAAATGAAAACAAAAAATGTCGGAAATGAAATAAAAAAATGTCGGAAATGCTATGCATATTTCCGGAAATGAAATGCAGCGCATTATACATGTACTGATTCTAAAAATATAAAAGGTTAAATGACCTCAGTGATTTTAATACATACCATCTACAAGCAAATCCCCAAGTAAGTCATCAAGTCCTTCAGTGGATTTGACCTCTAAAAATAAAAAAGAATATAATTATGTAATAAAATTGTTATAATTAAATTTTGAATGTACATTTGTAATTTTTTTTATATTCAGAAATATCCTTTCACCCTTTATGCAAACAATCTAAATGGGTAAAGATATGTATAATAAAGATGTAAAAGAATCTATAAATATTGTGCATTGATTAACTTTATACTTATAGCAATGGCAGTGGGTTCTATAGACAAATGTGTAAAAACATATATGAAATTCTTATTAAAATCTGCACATTTTTAAAGTCACTTTTTTAATGAAATCTTTCAAGAATTCTCTTGCTACCACATGGGCAGTATTGATAATCATGATAAATAGCTAAGAGAGTCTAAGGGGGGGGGGGGGGGGGTCTGTCCACAAGTACCTGTGTAGTGCATAAAATATGTCCTAAAATAAATCCAGTGTAAAATTTTATATGTCTTGACTTTTTTTTGATTTTGACCATTATAGTAGCTTGGAATTCGATTGTAGATTTTCAGCTCATGCAAAAAATGATGTCACAATTGCATTCTTTCACAAACGGTAACGGGTTCGTTCGCCTGATCTACCTGTTTGCGCAAAGTCCGTTCGCTCGAAATATTTTTCACCCAATACTGTATCTTGTTCGCCCTATATGTGGTTCGCCCAATACTTATATATACTTGTATATATAAACTCATATGAATTAAAAAATAACATATATCATTTTTTCTATTTATTTCCTTTACGAACTTGGGATATTCTTTCTCAAATTCTGATATGAGGAGCAATGTTTATTTAGTCTTAATTAAGTTTTGATTTGATTCTAATGTTTTTTAATGACTTGGTGTTTGCACTATAGTTAATTAGATGATTAATATGATTAATATCAATGTTAATTAGGGGGGATACATCCGTGTTATTTTTACGAGTTGTGCTATGTTTTGAAAACAAAGGACTGAGATGTCAATAGATCCATTATAGACATGAACAATGGATGTTGAAGGTTTTACCTTTGAAGAACCTCCCTTTAATCAAAAAAAAAAAAATAATAATAATTTAAAGGAATTAAACAAATTTAAATTTATTTATGTACTAAAAGTCCAAAGGTCTGTCAGGTCTTTGATAGGTCTTGTATTTAGTGTGACCATTTGTGAAAATATGCATAACATCTGACGGTCTGTTTTAATTCGAATGTACCAAAAATTTGGAAAGAAATTCGTTAGATTTTATTCTATATTAAATAAGGGCAAATGGACTCTGTGCGAACAAGTTTTTGGGCGAGTGGACTCTGGGCAAACGGGCGAACGAGAAATCGGGCGAACAAATTTAGGGCGAACGAACATGGAACCTTCACAAACATTGTGGAGTTTCCAAAAAGTGACAGAGTTAGGATAGTGTAAGAGTGTATCAGTGGGAATGTATTTTTGAACAAACATCTCTGGTCAATAGACTATAGCAGCTGCCTGCAGACTAATAGAACTGCAGAATCTCCTTACTTTGTTTCTTTGCTCCTGGAGTCCACAACTGCAAATAAAGAAAAAATAAACAAAAATAAAAATATGTGTATATCTATTAGCAAATTTACAGTATTTAAACACAAAATTTCAATGCATTTCATATGAAAATCTTGTACAAACTTGTGTAAAAAGCTTATGAATGTTTTATGTATGTTAATTACAACCGCAGCATTTGTTCTTGTCTACTTACATTGTCCATCTTTCCTAATTACTATCTCTACAATGTGTAAGAAAGCATTTTTTCAACATTAAAGCAACGAATTCAGTAAAAATCGAAGTGACTATGGACGCTAACATTTTTAAATGGTCGCTGCCATTTTTATTTAGATCACGTGATAAACTCCGAGATGTTCTCGCGATTTAGCTTTGCTAAGCAACAGACGCCATTGACAAGCAGAAAAAATGACAGGTGAAAAAGCTACAATGGAACCTCCACAGATATACGTGGAAAGAACTCTTGCTATTGTTAAACCCGATGCTATTCACAAATCAGAGGAAATTGAGGACATCATTTTGAGATCGGGATTTGCTATTTTGCAGGTAAAATTAGCGTTAAAGCGCTATAAATTTCATTGTTCGAATTTCCTCTAAATTGAGTGATGGGAAAAAAACATTTATTAATTTTTTTTCAATTAACTTTCTTCAACTTTAAATGATTATCCTTATCATATACTTTTATTACAGAAAAGGCGTGTTCATTTAACACCTGAACAAGCCAGTGATTTTTATGCAGAGCATTATGGTAAAATGTTCTTTCCAAGTTTGGTTGCCTATATGAGCAGTGGGCCAGTACTAGCACTTGTCATTGCAAGGGATCAAGCAATATCATACTGGAGAGAACTAATTGGACCAACTAATGCTCTTAAAGCGAGACAGACTCATCCAGACTGGTAAATCACGTTTTTCAAATATTGTAATGTATACCCATGCAGGGTACTTCGTTAATCCAAAAAGAACAGAAAACATTCGGATGCCAATCTTAATTTTCCCTATTGAATTGATAAAAATTTTAATTAAAAAAATGTGTTAAAAGTAGTATATTTTTCCATTGCTTTCTGCACTTATAGGTGTCATTGTAAGAAGAGATTTAATATATCTAATTCATTATCATATGAAATAATATAATCCCTTTTATTTAAGATTTTAAAATCATTTTTATGCATTGACTTCAGCTTAAAAAATCATGCTAGCCTGTCATTTAAACCCTGTCTTTTGTTATACAGAAATTTGTCACCCAATTTAGGCAGACTGTTAGACCTTGTTTCTGTTTTATAGTTTAAGAGCTGTGTATGGAACAGACGACCAGCGTAATGCTCTCCATGGTAGTGACAGCTTTTCTAGTTCAGAAAAAGAAATTCGATTTTTCTTCCCTGACAGTAAGTTGCATGTTCTTTTTTCTTTGAAATTTTTTTTCTTAAGTTAGATTTCACAACTAACATTAAAAACTGTCATCATTGTATACCGACTAGCTAAAATAAAATTTAGACTTTCAAGAATGAAAGAAAGTTTTAAAACCTGTATATATAAGAATTATTGCATGGTGTATTTATATTTTATAGAACATTTTTAAAAATCAGAAATCAGTATTTAAAGGTGTGTACATGATACTGTTCCTCTGTAGGTGTGATTGAGCCAGTTCCTGTTGGACAAGCAGCCAAAGACTACCTGGCCAAGGCTGTCAACCCCACCCTACTGAAGGGCCTTACAGAACTCTGCAAACAAAAACCCATCGATCCAGCTGTAAGAAGTTTAAAATATTTAATAACTTGTTTTGTCTGCCATAAAAATGCAAAATTATTAACTCCCTTTAGATGTACACATTTACATTTTTTTCTCTCCTATTGCAGATATGGCTTGCAGACTGGTTACTTGAAAATAATCCTAATAAACCCAAAGTTCGCCAGCTGGTTCAGGAACCTAAATAGGAATAAAGACAATGAAATATTTTATAGAATGATTATTATGAATCATCCCTATCTTCAGTTCATCAAACTTTTGTGATTTTACATCCATATTTGTCATATGTAAATACATACTTGTAAATAAATCATCCAAATCCAATTTATGTCGGATATTACTACAATTTTTGTGAAGTAAATATTACTTGTACTACAAATTCAGTTGCTGCAAATCTGTTGCACACTAGTCTGAAAAGTATAGAGGACCAGAGAGCAGCAATGCCATCAACTGAAACATTGAATATTGCGAACAAACAAGTGTGCAGTTTCTCTGATGTTTTTTTAGCTCACCTTGACAAAGTGTTAGCCTCGACTTCCCAGGTTAAAATTTTAGGAGCAAGTCTATTCCCAAGTAACTATAAGCCCTACCTGAACCAGACTTGCATGGATGATGCATCTAGGGAGGAACACTAGTCTACCAGACTCTTCAGATGCTGGATCTGACCTACATTTTCCAGATGAATGACCAGTTTAAAGCTTTTGGAGCAGGTCCATTCCAAGTCCTGCCCAGACCAAACGTGCATGGATGATATATCTAGGGTTGGATGTTATTATTATTAATTAATTAATTAATTAATAATTATTCATTATGTGTACGAAAGGAAAAAACTCTTGAAACCCCAAAATAATGGTTCCATCCACAACAAAATACCCCACTATACATTATTTGAGAAAAATGCCTCTCTTAAAATGTATTGTGGGGTATTTTTTTGTAGAACAATTATTTTTGGATTTTCACGAGATTTTCTATGGTACACATGATTGATTGATTGTATATTGTTTAACGTCGGGCCTCCCGATCACGAAACGAACGCTCTACCACTAGGCATCGTCTCAAGCCATGGTCCGGAGTTCGCATATAGCTCTCTCCTAGAATGGGAGAGGATCGTACATTTAGGCCGTGGTTTGCAATGATGACCACTAGGCTACCGTGACCGGTTTGTTCAAATGATGAATAAGTGTAATATATATAATTTGTGAAAAAATAATGTGCAACAAGCACCCCGCGGGGGGGGGGGGGTTCCTGTCCACAAGTACCTGTGATTATAGCTGCAGATCTGTAGCGTTATGGTTTGATATATTTGTCTTTGACCATAACGCTACAGATCCCGTAATGCAAAAAAGGTGCAATTTACGGCGCAATATTTTTTGCGCACTTTGGGGGAGAATTTCTCCACTTTCCAGCATCAGTCAATTAACTACCTTTCACAACCTAATTCTAGGCACATTATTTAACTAATCTGTATATTTTATCTATCTCCCAAGCCTTTATAGTCGTCTCTACAAGTGATAAATTCGCTTGATTAAAATTATTTGTTACATTGCTGAAAATTCACTTCAAGCGATTTTATTGCCCGTAGAGACAACTATAAATGGTTGGGAGGTGGACAAAATATACAAATTGGCTACAGAATGTGTCTGGAATTAGGGAGTGAAAGGTAGTTGATTGACCAATGCTAGAAAGTGTAGAAATTCCCCCCAAACGTGCGCAAAAAATATTGCGCCGTAAATTGCCTTTTTTGCATTACGGGATCTGTAGCGTTATGGTCAAAGACAAATATATTTAAGGAATCACTGTCTAGTTAGTATAGTATGCCATGGCATCAACGATAGTTTGAAACATGGAATAATTTGTTCGCCCGTTATGCATAAATTATCCCAAGTTTCCCACTATACTTGATGTCCCTGGCATACCATACTAACTAGTAACTAGACAGTGGTTCTTTATATTTCCATTTCATTGTGAAATAAAATTGTAGATTTAGCTTTTAAAAATGTAGACATAGATTTAAATTACACGAGGACTCCCATGCCAAGTTCAATGTAGTCCTCGCCAACTGACGACAAACACAAAGGCAGCCGCACGAGATTTACATGCATATTTGGCCTCCTTAGCGTCAGACACAGAAACAGATGCGCACGAGATTTGCATGCATATTAGGCCTCTCTAGCTCCTGATCTATCGACTTGCCTAATTTACATTCCGGTAGACTTATCAAGAAATCAACTCCTCTAACCTTCAAAGGGTTATCACAGAGAAAAAAAAATTAGAAATGGAAATATAAAACCATAACGCTACAGATCTGCTGTTATGGTCAAAGACAAATATATAAAACCATAACGCTACAGATCTGCAGCCAGGGGCGTAGCAACAGGGGGGGCCAGGCCCCCCCACTTTTTTCCCCAACCGTACTTATACGGTATGAAATGTTAATTAAAAGCCTGGTTGCCCCCCCCCCCCCACATTTTAGACTTATAGTTATGTACCGAAAATGTAGTATTAGAATTGGTACTGAAAGTAGTTGTAACTGAGAAAAAGTTTACCTCCCCCCCCCCCCCCCCCCCCCCCCCCTTCCCACGAAATAGGATTTTCGACTTTGGGCAACTTTTCCTTTTTTTTTTTTTTTTTTTGCTTGTCAACTTTTTCAGGTAAGTAAAAAAAAATTTTCTCTGGCTGGCCCCCCCACTTTCGAAAACGATGCTACGCCACTGGCAGCTACGTTATTAGCAGACCTATTTTTTGTATTCATATGAAGCAAAACTTTTTCTGTGGCCTTCAACTCGACATTTAGATATATCGACAACATATTGTCAATTAACAATGGCAATTTCCATTCCTATGTCAATACGATATATCCTGGTGAGCTTGAGATAAAAGATACCACAGAGTCTGACACATCTGTATCACACTTGGATATTTTACTTGAAAAAGACGTTAATGGTAATCTAACAACCAAGCTCTATGATAAACGTGATGACTTTAACTTTTCTATCGTCAACTTCCCTTACTTATGCAGAAATATACCTTCATCACCTGCAGACGGAGTTTATATATCTCAGATGATTCGATACGCAAGAGCATGCTCTAAGTATAAACATGTTATAAAACTAGGTAAATTATTGACAAACAAGTTGATAGAACAAGAATATCAGCAACCTCGTTTAAAGTCATCATTTCGTAAGTTCTATGGTCGATACAATGACCTTTTCAGCAAATACAATTTATCATTGAGTCAATTGCTAACTGAAGTTTATCGTACTTATTGTTAGTCCATTATTTATACACTGAATCGACAGCAGATTTTCCCGTTGTTTCCCGATAATGACAAGGAGCACACGGCGGGTTTGACCGGTTGGCCGGGGATGTTCACTCATTCATGGCACCTGGTCCAGGGATGGGGTCAATTACTTTAAAAAGTAATTAATTAAATTACAATTACTTTGACTTTTTCTTCAATTAAATTACAATTAAATTACAGGCTTTCTAAGACATGTAATTAATTAAATTACAATTACTTTACAAAAGTGATTAATTAAATTACAAATTACATTTCAATTTTTTTTGGAAAATCCTATAATCCTTGTCAATGAATAATATTATACAGAAGAGGGATCATTCATAAAGCAGATCGCTGCACAAAAATACAAGAAATAGTATGGTAAAGCCATTTGTATACTTGTGATTTAAATTTTAACTTTTATTAACAAAACACTGAAGAACTACTTGGGATCAGTTTGATGCAGTTTCCTCCACACAAACCCTACATGTACACAAACTGCATGTGATATGATATTTGATTAAACAGGGGGTATTTCAATTGTAATATGTCACAACTGTAACCCCTCAAATTAAATATTTCTTTTGAAGTTAATCTAAAACTCATATTGCTATTTCTGCAGAATATTTTTACTTCATAAATAATATTTGTACAGAACAAAACTTTTTCAGATACAAAATTCATTCATAAAATTCTGTTTAGACATTAAAATAATTATCAAATTGAAGGTGTTTCTTTTCTCAAACTAGCAAAGCATTTGAAATTGAAATAATTATCCCCATGCGTTGGCTTTGTCTTATTAATCATGGAATGAATACCTCTTTAGAGGAGTTGATTTGTTTTGATTGCAATTTACACCTGTGATCTGCAGGACAATTATCTCTTATCAACAAGAGAGAACTTAATTAATGACACACATTCCTTTTTCTATTTTTCTTGACACACATATTCTGCAGTGACCAAGCAACAAACTTAAGATTGAAATATAATAAATGTGTATTTCATAGCTGAATAGACCTAGGAAGGGTGGTGCAAAATTCAGATAAACATGAAAAAAAATTTTTTTTTTATAAAATTGTATATTAAATAGAAAGAAACTAGATTAACTTCAATCTGTAAAATTGAAGGATTGAGGATATGTTTTGCAATAAAAAAACGTAGTAAAATGGGGAGGTAGTGGTGACAGTATATCATTTGAATTCATGTACATGTGTATCATATAAAGTAATTGAATGTAATTGAAAAAATAATTGAAATTACATGGTATTTATTCAGTGTAATTAATTAAATTACAATTACATGTAATTGAAAAAATGTTCAATTACAAATTACTTGCAATTACTTCAAAAAATGTAATTAATTACAGCCAATTACAATTACTTTTTTCAATTACCCCATCCCTGACCTGGTCCCACCTCTGATGTTTTGGAGGTCCGTGTTTGTTCTGCTCCTATTTTGTATTGTTTTATGGACTTTGATATTGAATACTTTTCGTTATCTCCATATCCTTCATACAAATACATGTATTGAATGGAACTGAGGGTAGCATTGATTATATTATAAACCTCCAAAGGATGAAATATTGCCCGACGCTAGCGTCGGGAAATACATGAATTTTATCCCCGATCATTTTAGAGGTAAAAAAAAATAATGAATGAAAATTTAAGAAAACACAAAATAAGTTTTTTTAATATAAATACCCTGTAACCTTCATGATTTTTTATTTCCTGAAATTCTAATTCAACATTTTACTTTCGCAATGAAAAATAAATAATAAAAAAAAATACAAGTATAGAAATAATATACACGTACAATGTATATCTTAACACAGATATAGTCTATGTATATCACAAAACAGTTTTATTTTTCTCCTACACTACAGAGGTATCGTGACATGCGCAGCTTAAATGTTCCTCCTGTGATGCTATTATCATATCCTCCTCGGAAATATTGTCCTGGTCCACGGGCTTTGAATACACTTTGCCAAACGTGGCATGTTTTTGTGAGCACTTAGCCCGACATCTTGAATATGAAGCCTCCCAACCTCGACGTATCTTCTGTACGTATTTGTCAATACAAGGAAGTGAGAAAACAATCTTGAAGAAAAGTGTGAAGAATGGAATAATCAAACTCAGAAATGTTATAGATTGCAGCGTTTTGCAAAGCCCGCCTTTCGCCCAACCGGGAGCACCCATGATGACCACGTGACAAATGGAAAGGAAAAGAACCACGTGACCAAGCTTTGATTGGACAAATCTCCATTCCCTCCAGTTCAGAGTTCTTGTGACGGAGGGTAATGTTGATATAGCAATGATACACATTCCAACAAAGGCTAGAATCCCCACTAAACACGCAGCTTCACCCTTCCAGACCATCCAGGTTTTGATGGGTATTTTGATGTCATTCGTTCGATTTCCTGGAATGACGATCGTCGTGGACTGAAACCAGGAACTTAGATATGTGGGGCTCATAATCAAAACTGACATGATGACATGGATACAAACAAGCAGAAAGGCTATAAGACCGAGCTGTTTTCTTGTCAAAAGCCATCTATTTAACCAGCTTGGGAAGTTGATGTGTTTTGTACCATGATATAGCTGAAAGGCACTTGCAAAAGAGCTTGGTAGATATGTGCACGCATACACAGTCATCGCAGTCATACAGAGCGGTTTGTTCAGAACTTTCACAAAGATCTGGTCCCATCGATACGCGGTTTTCTTGACGAAGTAAATGAAAATGATATATAGAAACCACACAATGAAAACTCCTACGGTGAAAAGAATAGGCGTTTTCCATCCAGGGAAAATTTTCAAAGGATACGATTCGATACGTCGGGCTGATTGCAAGAGGCCCCAATCACTTGCCACAAATCCCATGTCTCTCGCAACAACGCACACTTTCTCCCGCGCTGCTAAATCATCGCCTGCTATAAAGACTTCTTGGCTTCCACCCGCGAACTCATTTTCCATGGCGTATGCTGATATGACATTGAAGCCTTTGACAACATTAGCATTGGGTAAAAGGGAACTAAGATATTCCGCATTGGATCGGTGCTTCGGAAGTTTTAGTCTGTTAGAAACATCCACAACTATTTTTCCAGTAAAAAGGTCTCTATGGTCTGACAAACAATCTTTATAGTTTTCAAAATGAATCGCCAAAAACACTATGGACACCTGCTTGACACAGTCTTCTAGTGACGTCATCATGACATTGCAAAGACAATTGTCCACTTCCGATAGATTGCGCGGACGTCGGCTTCCGATGACCACTTCATAACCCGCGTTTGTCAGTCTTTTGGCGAGGGCGCGGGAAAAATTTCCTGACCCGATGATCCCCACCCTGGTTTTGAGCTCACGGGGCATCATTCACTCCTGTAATGAAAATAATGTAATTAGTATAAAGTATATGTATATTACTTTGTAAAAATTATTTACTAGTATGGGCGTTCACCTCCCTAAACTTTATATGTCATTTTTCCCTTAAAAAAAACCCAATAGAAACTAAATGTTTTCAGCACCCTTACTAAGCAATCGACCTTTTGGTGAACCACATCCCGTAAATTTTGTAAATGGACACAATATTAACCTGGTCACATTACACAGATGGAAAGGGAAATAAAAATGACGCCTACATTCCCAATCGATCGTGATGTATGTATCGGTCATTAAAATCGAGACCAGTCACCTGCAGGCGGCAGCAAAGAACATTAATGGGGTACAATTTACAAAATCATCTTCCGTACAATTAGCACTTGGGACACGAGTGACAGTAGCTAACTACGGATAAGCATGATCACTAGACATTTTTACGCACCAAAAAATAAAATTAATGCATGTATATAATATATCTCTTTAAAACGTATTCGTTTGATGTCTTTCATGTCTAATTATGTCACCGTATACAAATAATGAATGAATATATTTTAACTGAAGCGCAACATTCATAGAAAGGCATGAAATTTGATTCTACAATGTAGATAGGGTACACTTTTGGAAAAATTTTGTAAACAAAAAAAAGGTAAAAGTCTCTGATCGTTCTGATATTGCAACTAGATTAGCAAATTTACAAAAATATTTTCTACAGGTGTTCAGTAGCCCGCATGTCGCATGCGCTAGAGTCGCCAAGAAAAGAGTTGATGGTTCGAATCCACTGCGGGACATGGAGACGGTCCTTCGGGTGAGACTCTATAAACCGAAGTCTCGGGTTGCAGAAAGTGCTCAGTGATACAAATAATACCTCTCACTGCTCATTGTTTCTAAGTGTTGATTATGAATCTAAAATTTGCATCAGAGTATGTCGGCAGATTTACTCGTGCCGACTGGGCAGTTGTTCTTTAGACATACTGGCTGGCGGTTAGAAATTTTGTCTAGTGTAAAGCGGTGGGAGTTTGAGCTCCCCCTTCTTCATTTAAAAATATATAACATCGCTGTAAAAATTCTACCCCTGGATATAAATTCTTTACGTCTTATATTAGCAAACAATATACAAATGAACTGAATGATCTTAGAATATTGACAGTTCAGCATAATAAGGCTTTCTTTGAATCTCAAACCACTCAGAAGACATCTGAATATATCTTTTTACCTGAGATGATAAATAATCTGAAGTTAACCATAATTAAAGCATTATTTTAAGTTTTTCTTCCGTAATGTGTCTTTGTTTAGAAGGTCGAATTAGTCATATTTCATTTTAGAAAGGACCTTTTCTTCTACAGTTAGAATTTTTAAAAAATCTATTAGAGTACAGTAGTGTAGAGAATTGTAAACGTAAGTAAAGATATGTATAAAAATTAACTTAATTTCATTGCTTATATTTGTTTTCTGTTTATTTTAATTAATTGACTATAAATTCTACGCAATAAAGATTCCGCTGTACGTATGTACATGTAAGATTGAGGTGCCAAAACTGACCTCTTGCAAAAAGGGGAAAAACCTGACCATTCATAGTAAATATTTTCAAAGTCACATGAATAATAAACTTTATTTTATTAATAATCGATCTTTAATGATTTCCAGTCATTGTATTCCACGTTTAATGCGATTCATGCCTTGACTGCACTTGAAATAAAATAACTTGGTCGTTATGCCCTAAACAATCATTCACAGAAATGTTAAGATCTGGAGAAGAATATGATAATAAAGAGGAAATATGCTGACAATTAAAGCTTTAAGGTTATTGGAAGGAAATGGAATTCTGTATGTAAAAATTCCCCCAAAGGGTTACATTTGTACCTACTGCGCTGACGAGACAAATGTTTCACCTACGACCTTGTCTCGGGGGTGATTCTATTGCTTTATAGACATTTGAATATTATCTAAGAGTTTTGTGGTGTGATTAAAGTTTATTTAAGTGCATGTTAGACTGCATTTAGGAGTGTTGTCGAACAATTGCTAGCTTTTGTACAGAGCAAAACCCAGAGAGAGAGAGAGAGAGAGAGAGAGAGGTATGAAAAATCTCTTTACATACCAGGTATATTTACCATAAATTAGTGTATAAAAGAAGTCAAGGCAATACTTAATGAGTAATAAAGATTATTTAGTTTTAAAAACGTAAAGGGAGACGCAATTTGAAAATTAGAATTAGAAAATTTATCTCATTGGACAAAACACATTAGCTCATACACTGATAATTTACTTATAATGATAATAATGCAAATTAAATTACCACCAGTGTCTAGAAGCTAAAAGCAAACAGGAATAATTCTCATTAAGTACATATTAGGACAAAAATATTCAACATCAAAAAGATATGGAAATGACCAAATACAGAAATTAAAATTGGAAAATACAAGTTATATATATTAACGCCACTGACACAAACATTACATAAAGATGTTTTACCTACCTAGGGCCAAAGAAAAATATAGACCGTACAATGAACACTGTGATACACCTTTGTGAATTCAATAAACAGACACTTCAGTATTTATCATTGTCCATGGAAGCATGATTATGTCTATGTCAACATTTGAATAAGGTGAATTTCATTTCAGAAATGATTGGCCCTGGCCCCTCCCTCCAAACATTGACAATTCATGTTAAGTGACCTTTTGACCTTTCCACTTCCTGGTTTGGCGTTTCATCACATTTTAAAACAGGTAAACTATGTACAGTGAGCATTTTGCTAACTTAAAGACTTTTTCTCTTTCCATTTGCAAGACAATACGACTCTATTTCTGGAATAGATAAGGCTTACTAAACGTAATTTCATTCACAAAAAATTGGAAATATATTAAAAAGTATTTGATAAGTTCAAATTGCGTTGACATTCATGGAAAAAGGGCATTAATAAAATGTCCCCTGGCTTCATGCATATAAGTGTGCTTCTTCCCTTTTGATATATACCACGACGGACGGCAAAGATTGTCAGCAATCATTTACAGGAATTAGACGAAAGGTGATATATGTTACGTTTTATATTTTTTGCATGCTTCCTTGTCTCCCAGTTGATAACTTCGTAATAAAAAGAGTCGTTCATAAATTTGCTACCTGTAATGAACGATTTATTTAGAATAAAGAATATTAGTAATTTTTTTTTTTTACATTATTTAATTATTTACCCCAAATCACATTTTATTCGCAAAAACATAATTTTTGTAGAACTACGCGAGATCACTGCATGTTTGTTCGCAGAAGTTTCATTCGAGATCGTGTGTATATTTATTATCAAAGATTATACAATATGTACGTTTAGGCGCTGCGTTAAGAAGACACTGAATTCAAAAAATATTAAGTCCACCTAACCTCAAGCATTAAGAGGTAGGGAAAGAGGGGAGGGGCTTAATTAATGCATTGCAAAGAGGAGCATCCGGACTCATCTATAAATCAAGGCAGTATTCGACATCGATCCCGGTGAAAATTTTATGTCACTTCCGTTTCACACGAGGACAAACTAATATACACACACACACTCTAATACTCAACCTATCAAGCTTTCCTACATGTATACCCCCTCCAACTCCGTTGCAAGGGGATAATAATTATGCTAAGTAAAACTGACAGCTAGTTAGTTTAGTTTAAATGCATTTCTTTTTCAGTAAGACGTAACTTTTAACCTTTCAGCACATAATATATTTAAAACATTAATGATTCATTCACCTGGGAATTACCCTATACACATGCCTCCTAGTTAAGAGACAAAGTTTTATTTTCTAAACTTTTCAAAATTTCAAAGGAGTTTGCAAAATTGGCTCAGTTTTTTTTTATGCGACTGAAGAAAATGGCAATTTTGGAAAGGAATCATTCACACGTGTTTTAATTATTGCACCCCCCCAATCCCATTGCCCTTTAACATTTGTGACATTTTGTTCTTCGGTTTCTTTCTCCTTTGCTCAAAAGCAGCTTTATCAAAAAGCATTAAAATCATTTTTTAAACTTTTCATTTCCCTGAATCCTGAGGTTAAAACCACTATTCATATTTTTGACCATACAATTAAACCTATTTTATTGTATGCACATGAAGTATATTTACAAAAAAAAATAGCATACCCAATTGTACTATTGATAAAATATACACCAACTTATTCTGTGAAAAACTCCACTTGAAATTTTGTAAATCAGTACTAGGTGTGCATAAAACTGCAACTAATTTTGCTGTATTGTCTGATTTAGGTAGACACTTTGACATTGTAAGATCAATGATAAGGTACTGGTATAGGCTTGAAAATCTTTCTTTCCCAATTTTAAAAGATTATTGTGAATCCAAATCATTGTTTGAGAAAAAACTCCCTTCTTGGTACAGCTCCATTAATTTTCTTATTACCAATATCGAGGGTATTTTTTAACTTCAGTCAAAATGCACAAATTCAAACGTGAACTTAAAGATTGTTTATTTAGATATTATATACAAGAGTGGAATTCAATTAAATCACACTCTGATAAAAAGCTGAGATGCTATAGCACTTTTAAACAAAATTTTGGTCAAGAAAAGTATCTTAATTTAATTAAGAATTTTGAGCAGCCAGAGGAGAAGTTTTACTCGTTTTCGCATATCAGCGCACAGACTTAATATTGAAAGGGGTCGATATATAGGCATTCCTAGAGAAGAAAGACACTGCAATAGATGTAATAACAAAACAGTTGATGATGAGAAACATTTTCTCTTTTCATGTAATCACATTAAGGATGAAAGAAAAGTCTTGTATGAATTAAAAAACAATTCCTGTAAGAATTTCCACAACTTGGACAGTGATAATAAGTTAAATTGGCTCATGACTAATGAGGATGTGCAAATACTGAGTCAAGTCAGTAAAATGATTATGAGAGCTGAAGTATGAAAAGTATTAGTAAACCTATGGAATTTTTTTTTTTTTTTTTTTTTTGTAAATTTAATGTGTCCCCCCATTACCTTCTTAAATGTAAAGAATCAGTCAGAATGGGTGTCTTGAATACTTAGAGTACGGGTTTGCCAGTATAATCGACTGTGCAGAGGCATCGTCCCCTGGTACCCTCTGTATCCAAGTTACCTTTTCTTTACATTAATTGTATGCTACCTTCAAGATCACAGATTTACATTTATACATGATAGTACCATTTGTTTATATATATACATATATTTGTGTGTAAATTATTATTTTTGTTTGCATGGATATGTGTAACAATAAGTGTATGTTTATAATATATACTATACATACATATATTTGTATATAAATTATTATTTTTGTATGCATGGATTTGTGTAACAGTAAGTGTATGTTTGTGTATGTGGGTATGCATATGTCAAATATCTTTTGAACTAACTCCAAGAGATTAGTTTGCATTAAATTTATAATTATATGCTAAGTACTTATTAATTGAAATTACTATTTCTGTTAATACTTAAATGATTTTT
The DNA here is from genome assembly GCF_032062105.1 of Saccostrea cuccullata. Classification (NCBI taxonomy): domain Eukaryota; kingdom Metazoa; phylum Mollusca; class Bivalvia; order Ostreida; family Ostreidae; genus Saccostrea; species Saccostrea cuccullata. The sequence goes on along the minus strand of NW_026926909.1, from coordinate 186,587 downwards.
TTTTTTTGAATGACCATCTTCAATACTTAGGATACAGGTTTGCCAGACTGGCTGTGTAGAGGTATCATCCTCTGGTGCCCTTTGTATTCAAGATGCACTAATATTAGAGTACTATTACTACAAGATTTTTTCTTTTTTTTTTAAATTTACCTTATATCTATCATTTTTATTTAATTGTGTTTTCTTTTATCATTCTATGGTTTCTATGCTTTTGATCCAGTGTGGTGATGCACTTCTCAATGTCAAACTTAATCACTAGTCATGTTACATTATCCTTAATATAGAATTGTAATCAATGTTATCATTTTGTAATAATTGTTCATGCCCCCCGTGGGCCCTTGATTGGTGAATAAACATAATAATATATTTAAACGTCATTTAATATATCCTTGTATATACTTGACATTTTTCAGAACCACTCAATTTGTACACAGATCGAACACAATTAAGATTCGGTTAAGAAAGTTTAAACCCTTTAATTAGACAAACTTCTTAAGCCTAATTTTTATGTAAATTTAATGAGTGTCTAGAGAAAGTTTTGACATCAACACAAGAAAAATATCTTTACCGAGGAATAAATTCCTTTTTAATGAGAATTTTCAATAGCTTTTGACATCCCATATACTACAAAGTTTGAATTTTAAATGAGTTGGCAAGATTTAAGATGTTCAACAAATATGAAAACAGGAACAATTTATCGTAGGAAGATTTCTAGATTGCTGTGGGCTAATGTCGTGATTGTATTGATCAAAAGCGTGAGCTAGACAAACACGTCACGAACAGATGAAATGAAAGTCTAACGAAATCATCTAAAACTTCAAAATATTTTCATTGCCAACGATGTATGAAAAATGATGGTCGTTCCAGAGTCGTTAGATAAAACCTGTATTTAAATCTGTGTTACGTTTTTCTAATAAACCTTAAGATGAAAAATATCTATATGTATATTTCAAGTTATTTTTAAAAGAAGTTTGATTTCAAAACCATTCATCAGTTTCAACCTAAAGTCAGAGTAATTATTTCGAAACACAGAAAATTCTTACCTGAGTAAGTGGACCGTACAGGTAGGCCAGGCGGTCAGTTATACAGACGATCCCTGTGATGTCTGGACAATCACTGAAATACACAGATGAAATGATTTCTTCTAGATTGACAGGTGCGATGATGGATAATGATCAGCCAAGTTTAGCGAAAAATGACGTCTGTCGGGAAACGTTTCAGATGACACGTACAATGACTGGCTTAAGATTTTCCATAAATGTTAGGTTTAAATCAACTAAGCATTATTTGTTTTTACTATTAATGTACTTTTGTAAAATATAAATTACATCAGCTGTATTTGATGGTTTATTTTTGCATCCGGATGACTGTAATTTCACAACCCAAATGTACAGACAGTCTTATTTTGATAAAATTATTCATCCAAAAAATTAAGTAGATATTGATTTCCTGGATAAGTTAATACCGTAAATCTTATTTTGATAAAAGCTACACATCCAAAACAATTAAGAAAATAATGATTTTGTATGAAAAAAAGTGTGCACTTTTAAAAGTAAAAGGAAACATTACAATATGAATTTCAATTGATAAGGCTAAGTATGTCTAACCAATTTTAAGTGTTTGTGTACATGCAGTGAAAAAGCTTTAAAAAAAGTGGAGTTTTCTTCTGGACTGTAAAATATATCTACACATGTACATACTAAAATTTAATAGTTTTAATAGTTGTTTATATATGATTTTTGAAATATTTCATTTACATTTTGAGAGTTATCCCTTGTGGGAGTGTTGACGCTTTAGTGTATTGAAAATATTTTACAAAATGATATATCCTTTTCTTGATAAATAAACAATTTTCTTTGGGTTATCTATTTAAGTTTGTGATGAATGTTTATTTTGGACAGTATACCACAGATTCGGGAATTTAAATTAAGCCGACCAACCGTGTTCGGAGGAGCTGCTCACGACAATCGGGACACTGACGTCATGCATCGTGAAGGAAGTTCAACAGATACTATAGTAACGTTAGTGACATCGAACACTCTGATTATAATCGGTTGTTAAAAAGGGTGCAAAATCATTTTCCTACGCATGTAATATTGTCTAGGGAAATTGAAATACATGTTAACATGTTAAACGAACTTTTTCTTCTTAAATAATGTTACCCCCCCCCCCCCCAACACACACAAAAAAGCTTCACGGTTCATTTAGCTTCATCCACGCACTGTCTCAAATTTTATCGATTTTAATTAAGTTTACATTATATTGTTTACAAGAGAAAACAAACAAACAAAACAAACAAACAAAATCCACACTATCAGTGAAATTGCTCTACACCTGGCGTTCACTTTGAATGCCCATCTGCCTTATAGGCAAATATAAATGTGATATATTTAATTCATTTTATAATGGGGGCAAAATATTAATTCCATCCCTGATCTTGCTTCCTCTCCACAGGGAATCCTGAATCTTCCCTAAGTGAAAAAAAAAGAAAGAATAATAATGGTTTCCAAATGTTAGAAAAACTTTTGTCATGGATTTTTATTTTTTTACTAATAACTCTCAAATTAGACTGTTGTAAAACTAGTACTAAATTGTATCAAAGATCAAACTTTTTTGAGAATGGTTCGCTTTGCAGAATTTTCTTAACGTGATATCCCAAACTTATTATACATACCGGGTATATATACCGGTACATGTACTACACTGTAGCACTCTGAAGATTGATGGCTACATAAGCTCTAGGTATGAGGTAAGGCACAGAACTGTGTTACTTAATATACATATGTGGTATGGTCATCATGAACTGGGATATTGTTTTCAGCATTTTTTGATTTTGTTACAGAACACACAAATAATTTTTAAAAATATTTTTTATTTTGACACATATCATCACATCATATTCAACACATTAAAAACAGTAAAAGTCTACTCCTCAAATAATTAGGTAACAATTACATCAGAATAGCCAATCAGCTTGCAATGCATTTTCTCAAAGTAGTACAAGATATTTAATCCAACTGGTCTTGGTCAAACTTACATAGGATACAGTGACTTGTTTCTTTTAAATACAAAAACAATAAATGAAAAACTTAAATGCCAAATATCATATACATAAAAGGACATTTATAAAAATAACAATGCTGATGTATAAACATGAACAGAAATAAGTTAATGTTTTCCATAGGAATAGGTATCAGCAAAAATTTGTATCGCAACATTATTATGTTTTTTCCCGAAAAATTTTACGATAATATCTTAATTTTTTTTTTACACACACATAATTTTTACAATTTTTTAAATATAAATTTCTGTGAATTTTTCTAACAAATACAATGGTGTAAAAACATAACTTTTTTCATTTTATTAATAGATCAATAAATTTTGCAGTACACTTAGAAATATGAAAAAATTGGAATGCTAGATTATTAAGTATGTTTTATTTCTGACTTCAAATTACAGTCAAACCTTATTATTTTTAACTTCAAAAGGACAAAATTTAAATTAAAAATAGCTGAGAATTTGAGATCATTAAATAATTACATAGAGAACAAGTATTTGAGACTGCCAAATAATTTGGACATATCCCTGGTATTTGATATCAGTGTTCCAGATAACCAAGTTCAACTGTATAGTATTAGTAAGTTCTATGTTGTTGGGTTTTTTTTTTACACCATATATGTCTCCTTTCTAGTCTTAAAGGACATGAACAATACTGTATTGTTCCAAGATAATTTTAAAGCCTTATGTCTAATTGAAATAACTGAGAGTGCCTGTGGTTGATATTTTATGGAAATCAAGCCACAAATAAAACCTACAAAAGCAGTTGCCTGTAATCAATAAAGTTACCGTCAGAATACTAAATAAATTAGTGAACACATTAGAGTAAGGTTTACATCATTTACAGACATTTATGTATTAACCTAACCTTCAAATATATAACCATAACATCAAGATTAAATGATTGAAATATTCAGGATGACTAGAGACTATTCTTCTACCAATGTTAGGGGACATCTCAAAACATTCATAATGTACAATTAAAATGTTTTTTACACATATTAACAATTTTGAAATAGCCCAGTACATGTATCAGCTAAATAATGATTCTAAGGATCAATTACATTGAATCTCTATGCTTGGTGAATCTCTGACTATTATTATATGACAAAAATATTATACTTGTAAATGTATACTTTTTTCTAAGGTCATTCCCCGGAATAGTAAAGTTGTTTAATCTGTCTACAGAAAGTTCTCCATGAATACAAGGCATTTAATTTTAGCATTGACATAATTTGTGAAAATTTTATTTTTTCTGCTTTTATTTATCTAGTAAAATTAATTTTTTTTTTATGTGAAGGAAGAAATCGCAGTAAAAAATGGACATTTTACTTACATTTAATTTGTTTTAAATTATTTACTATATATCATGAAACATCATTAATTAACAAAGACTTATCAATTAGAGCAGAAAGGAATGCATGAATCAGTCAATTTTTATGATTAATTTACCGGGTATTTGTAAGGTGGGTCCATCCTAATACCCGTAGGAAGTTATTTTACTGAATTTATTTATATAAAAAAAAAATTGGAAATCCCAAACTTAGTTAGGTAGATATTAATTGAAAAACTCTGGGTAAAGTAAAAAATTGTTTTCATTTTTTATTTATTGAAACACGATTGATGCATACATGATTTTCCTCCCTGTGGCAGTTATTATTTTCCATGTCTCAAATTTACAGTCTTGGTCCATCAAGTCACAATGGTAATTTTTTTTAGAATAAAAAGTTTGCATCCTGAGTTGTGAGCTTCATTATGCAATATTGATGTAAAAAAACTGTATATCCTAGCTCAAACTTGACATTAATTGATACTTAAATAATGTATATAAATCAAGTTATACATCAAAATGTTATACAAATTTTAGTTAAAAGTAGCTTGCATGTGTCCATTTCTTGTAAAAAAATAAAATTAAAACACTGGATAAAAAACCATTAAGTCATGCATCTATTTTCAAATCTCCATTGAATAAAATCTCAAATACACCCCAAAAATTTACCTTCCTGGTATAAGACTTTGCAGCATTCCAAGTTAAAATTTTGAATTTCTCAATGCCCTTTAAATTATTTTGATTAATTTTTATTTCAAAACCTCATATTTAGGTTTCTCAAAACAAGTAACATGGCACTGATCTTTAAAGACTGAAAAGTACATTCCAAAATATCCTCACTGAAATTTTGAAGAGATTGCACTAATGACCCTAAAGTCCCCTAGCAGGGAGCTGTTGTCATGACTTCCTCTTCACCATGAAGTATATGGCCAACACAACCACCACAACCAAGACAGCACAGATCACCAGGAGGAGCAGACGATTCTGTATAATTCTACAACAAGGAAGTGTTGATAACCATAATTAATATGAACAGTAGTAACTGGGGAGGAGAATGCAATAGCTAATAGCTAGACCAGACCTGGATTCACCCCCCCCCCCCTTTATTAGTTAGGTGCTCGACCAACTAAACTATCTGGTCACCAGTGATCGAATTCATATGACCACTACAGAATTATAAACCCAAAAGAGCAGCTAGTCTTTATTTCCATATTAGAACTAAACACTAAAGCAAAGTGTAAACAGAAGGTCTTTGAAAAGAATATAGCTCAAATTGTAGAGACTAGCAAATTGTCTATAATTAAATTTGTCAGCAACAGCCAATAAATATGTAGTTATGGGTCATTTGAAAAGGACTATTGAGACTCACCTTTTCATCATTCCTGATAAAACACGAGAGCTTTTTCCAAGGTTTGTGTTCATTTCTTCCATCTACAACAGAAAGGACACTTGGCTACAATGTTCAGTTTGTTCATCAGAATAAAATGCATGTTTTAAGTGTGTATAGCTATACATGTAATGTGTTGATATGCATGTTTTAAGTGTGTATAGCTATACATGTAATGTGTTGATAAACAATCTGGAACCTTGTCTGTTACAATGAAACATATTAGAAGCGTTTTCCATGCATCTCTGATTCATGTGGGGGCATAGAAGTACATGTACTTGAAAAGAAAACTGCACCAAAAACCTTAACCTGGAATGCTGACACTGCATGAGGGTATCACTTAAGCTCCCCCAACTTCAATGAGGTGAGCTAAACATTTGAAGGCATGTACCTCTCCTTTTTACCACCTTACCAAGTTCCAAGTTTAATGTCTATGTCAATGAATTCTTGTTTGATGGTCTTGTCATTGTTTTCTTAACTATACCTTGACCAAAGAAATAGGTCAAGGTCATAATTTTTTGCAATGCATCTTATCTTAAGGTAGTCCGATCCTCAGGTTTATAAAATTAGCAGTTAAGTAATAAAAAAATACTCATAAAAGTATCTCTGAATCCACAAAGTTATGTAAATTTATCCACAGTATTTCTTTAAAGTTGAATATTAATGTTAATCACATTACATTGTATACTCTTCAAAAAAAGAAACGCATACTAGGAACAATGCCCTGAAAAATGTACGATAGTTTTGTCATACCTTTTATTTTCGTATGGATACTATGTATTCAAGTGAAATGCATGATTTTTTAATGCAATTGTTAACTTTACAGCCTGCTAAACATAGTTTTGCACAAAATTTTGATAAATTTTCATTTGTTGAATTCGATGCAATTCCTTCGGGTACAAAGGGGCTATCAAAAGCGGGGGTTTATATTTTGAATCTGGTTTTATCTAAAAATGACGCTTACAAAATTGCTGCATCTGAATGTTGCGTAGCACAAAAAGGAAAATGGGCATTTAACGGTTGTCTACAATTGCAAGAGGTTTTAATGTTACACACAGACCATATCTAACCTATAAAACATACACCATTAACATCGAACACCCAATACGCAAAAAATATGATTTTGTGTGACATCAGCAGCACAGCATCACTTCCGAGCATTACGTAAATTGCATGAATGTAATGCAAGGACGTCATCTAAAGCATTAGTTATCACTGAACTGCACAGATCATCTTACAAGACCGTTTTCAGTTGACTGCGAATTATTGCAAGAGGATTATTCATGCCATTGCAATCACCCCAAGCATGATTGATCTCAGATCAATAGAGTGTGACCACAGCATTATGCTGAGCATTTTAGATTAACCTACTAGTCAAGAATGTTTATCTGAAAGCCTCTAATAAATTAAAGAGTGCTAATGCTTTGTAATGAATGTTAGACAGATAACTGCCTCCAGGACGTTAAAAAAGTTGGTGGTGGTAGTGTAATGATATGGAAAACGGTATTATAAGAAAGTAGGATTGATTTGGTTTATTCAATGGACTTTGATGGAAAAATGCAGACTAACCATGTTCTACCTACACATATTTTCAAGTTTGCAGCATCCTAGAGCCGTATTGCAATCTCACAATACACAGCCACATATGGCTCTATACACACTTATTCTTGCAAAGAAACAACAATTTTGCAGTCACAGTCATCTCAATCGAATTTTATCCAAATTATGCAACATTGGACAAAATGGCTTGACATGATTTGCCAAAGACAATCGCATCCTTTTCTGCAACAGCTGACCAAAGTTCTACTTTTGGAGTGGGAGAGTTTCTTATACAGTTTTTATTACACACATTTGCTTCCATTAGATGCCGTTTGTGGCTATCATTTGTGTCTATACAATGTTGATCTTTAATTGTCTTAAACAGACTATAATTTTAAACTTGTTTAGTAATTATGACATTGTGTATTCCTGTTGCTCACCACATTTCTGTTTTATCAATGCATCATTTTACTAAGTAATCTTTATATTCAATGTGTCACTAAAATTCTACTTTGCGTTTCTTTTTTTGAAGAGTATATATAGGGAAAATTGTCAAATCAACAATATTTTTGAAGAAAAATCGAACTGAAATATCAGCAATGCATTTTCTAATTGAAAATTGATCAACAAATATATTTTACATTAAAAAATGATAGGTATCCAGGCATTCAAGAAACTGCCATGATTTTTATACTTATTTGGCATTTTTGTCTTCTATTTCGGTCATGTATTCCATAATACAGTGTAAAAGGCTTTTGCTATCATTACAAGACACCACAAATCACTTCTTATTTCATATCATGTGCTAATAAGCATTGGTATCTAAGGCTGCATGGATTCACCTCTCCTTTTTAAAACTATATCAATTTTTTTTCCTTTTATAGGGTACAAATGTCAACTTTTATAAGACCTTTTCTAAGACTTCCAAAACCCTCGAGTCTTATAAAGATGAATAAAATGAAAATTGTTGCATGAAAAAATTTCATTTGCAAGCTTCATTTTGATGCATTTCAAATTAAATATTAATATTTGGAGTTATCCTTCCTGGCTGAGGATCGGATATCCTTAATGTCCTGTTTCAATTAATGTTCCAAGTTTCAAATCCTGCTGTCAAAGGTTTCTCAGTTATGGTCTAGCTGGACAGTATTTTTATGTTAAAAACTGACCTTGACTTTACAAGTTTCATGTATTTGGACTGGGCCCTAGCTGAAACAAAGTGGGTGAATGTCCTTTTTTTGTTGTTGATGTATCTGGTGTATAGATTGTTGTCATATTTATTAGCCACATTACCCATGTATATGTACTCACTCTATGCCGAGACCTATTTATTGTCTGTCTTTGATTATGAAGATCTTCCATGATTTGGGCACCAATCTGTTCTGTAATGAAAAACAAAATCAAAATATAGAGCACATTTTCATATAGAAAAGATTTTTGAAATTTATTCTCACAAACTTTAGCTAATTAGCAGCTAATCAGGGTTTTCTTGCTCTGAAATGCCTTAAAACCACAATACATGAAATCTGAGTATGCAAAAGCCCAATTAGTTGATGTCAACTTTTAAAGTGACACATTGGTACAAAAGAAATTAATGAATCTGGTATTGTTCAATGACTTTGAAGCAAAATATTGACAAATATATTATTGGTTTATAAACCACATGCATATAAATGTTTTACTTCATGGCATATAAATGTTTTACTTCATGATGAAACTCCATTGGTCTTTGAATTGTGATCTCAGGGCATTCCCAGGTTATGACCTTATTAATAAACTTGATTACGAGTTGGCATTGTGAGCTTATCAAAACGTGGTGACTAAATTGAGCCAGAAAAATTTGCAAGGTTCATGCGTCTTCAACATGGCACCCCTGGTAATGAAAGGAAGCCTTAATTGAAATACTCTGGTTAGTGGTAAAATGATCATGATACTAAAAGTGTAGTTCTTTCCTTTGTCAACATTTTATGATAGAAATACAATATTTCCATTATTGTACATTAGTCAGGTCTTTCAATTCTAAGTGCAAAGCCATGCAAACCTGACTCAAGTTTGGCTTGGAAAAAATCTATCAGAATCTAAAATGCCAAATTACTTTCTTCCACTTCATATTTAATAATGGTTAGTTATTTTGAACACAACAGAAAGATATGAAATTCCCCAAAATAACTTTAACAACTTAATAAAAAAAAATTCTTCAAAATTCGGGCATACTGGGTATATCACATCAAATTAAATGAACAAATATTATGCATCACGTGGAGTAAGAAGTTACAAAAAATTTCTTCTGAAAACAAAAAAAAACATCTTTCATTGGTCCATTCTACACAAATAAAAGAACCCTTCCTGAACACTGATACCATTATTACTAGGGTGTACCAGTACCTCAAAACCCCACACCCACTCACCCTCTTACCTTTAATTCTATGGAGATTGAAGATTGTGATAAAAAATGTTATTACACTGGCATGACGTGAAAGAACTTTCTTTAAAAGATAACTTAAGAAATGCTTCCTGTTGATTTTGAGTCTGCATTGGTGGCCAATATGAATGAATTTGTTGTCATAAAGAAAGAGTACAGAAAATATCCTCAAGCAAATCACAAATACAAAATCATTTTATAATTGATTTCCAACACAATGACATTGACTATAAACTTTAAGTAAAAATAAATTTGTCTTTATATAGGGGATCATTAAGTACAAATTTAATACATGTATGTATAACATGACTGAACTGGTTTTTGACTAAAAAGTCAAACACATCCTCATGTTACATGAAATGAAAATGAACAATAAAAATGACCAAAAATAATGTAAAAAGTATGGTTTTAAAATATTTCCATGCTGCTGAAACTTTCCTTATTTCTAGAATATGGAATATGTGAATTTCCAGTATTTTATCTGCATATTTACATCCTCGCAAGCCAGGGGTCTTGAGTCAACACATTGCCGATTTTACCACTTAGTGCATCGGACCAACCTGCTTTGTCAGACAGACTGGAACTTTTGGGATAGACTGTATAAATATGACCAATCATGGCTTTGTGGCCCTTGAGAAGAAGATTTTAAAAGATTTTCCCTACATGTTTCTATGTTAAACTTTGATTCAAAAATGTGGCCCCACCCTACCACCAGGGGTCATGATTTGAACAACTTAAATCTACACCAACTGAGGATGCTTCCATATAAATGTGACCAATCATGGCTTTATTGTTCTTGAGAAGAAGATTTTAAAAGATTTTTCCTATATATTTCTATGTTAAACTTTGATCTCAAAATGTGGCCCCACCCTACCCCCAGGGGTCATGATTTGAACAAACTTGAACCTACACTTCCTAAGGATGCTTCCATATAAAAATGACCAAATGCACTCATGGCTTTGTTGTTCTTGAGAGGAAGATTTTTTAATCATTTTTCCTTTTTATTCCTATGTAAAACTTTGATCGTCCATTGTGGCCCCACCCTATCCCCAGTGTTCATGATTTGAACAAACTTGAATCTACACTACCTAAGGATGCTTCCTTATAAATATGACCAATCATGGCTTTGTTGATCTTCAGAAGAATATTTTAAAGATTTTTTTATGATTTAAACAAACTTGAATCTACACTTCCTGAGGATGCTTCCACCTTAGTTTCATCTTTTCCTGACCCAGTGTTTCTTGAGAAGATTTTTAAAACATAGCCACCAAATTTTCACTATTTCTGAATTATCTCCCCTTGAAAGAGGACGTGACCCTTCATTGGAACAGACTTGAATTTCCTTTACTCAAGTATGCTTTGTAGCAAGTTTGGTTGAAATTTTCCCAGTAGTTCTGGAGAAAAAGTCGAAAATATGAAAAGTTTACAGACAGATAGATGGATGCCAGACAAAATGTGATCAGAAAAGCTCACTTGAGGTTTCCGCTCAGGTGAGCTAAAAATTACAAATCTTGATGATTGTTTTCTTATCTCTCAACCAATCACATTATTTAAAGCCATTCTATGATAAACTTCTTGTAAGACATGCATTTGAGGCGCCAACTGCATCCTTATCTAACTGTTAATAAAAACTTAACATTTATTGATGCTTCTCAATAAGAGAAGCAAGCCTACAGTCAAACTCCGATTTCAAAGTCATCAAGTCAGTAACCATCAATAACTTTGGTACTATATAAAGCTGAAAACAATCCATAAAAGGAAGAAAGTTATCTTTGTCCATAATTTTTGCATTCTCAATACTGTTCTTCTCCATTTGCTATATATAAGCCTTAGCTTTGTTCAGAGTTCAATCTATTTACCTTCACAAACTTAAACTGAAGGGATGTCTCCTTCATTGTCACTGTGACAAACTTGGAAGCAATAAAGATGAATTCCAATCCACACTTTGCAATAGTTATTTCCCTTTGCGGGGTCAACTCAAAGGTCAAAAGGGAAAGCAATGACATCTTCCTCTTTATGCTACTCAACATTTGGGCATGCTCCAATATATCCGCTATGTTTAAAAAGTTTTCTTTTGGTATATGGGTAGCCCCATATGGGCAATCATTATACTTGATGCACATAATTTTTCCAGTCAGATGTCAAAGTTACAAACCAGAAAACTAAAAAGCCTACTATGAGGATTCTAAGGGTTTTTCCCTGAAGATGGCTGCCAAGGGACATAACTTTTGCAAATGTAGATTCAATTATTGTTGTTACCATGTCAGGAAACAAAAGTTACCAAATATATTCAATATCTATTGAACTTGTCAATGTACAAAGTGAAATATAAACAGATGCACATTCATTTGATAATTTTTTTAGTGGGTACTGGTAATACATGTACGGGTGTACTACATGTATACAATGTACAGTCAAACTACCCGAGATAAAACAAAGTGTGTTGGTGTTTCCAACCACTTTTTCTTTAAGTATTTTGTCCTCATTATCTTCAATATTTGGACATTTCAAAGTTTAATTTTGGTCCCATTGAGTTTGAAATAATTAGGTCTGACTGCACATCTCTATGTAAACCCCCCTCATCAGGGGGGCCTGATTTAAAATCTCTTGAATTAAACTGCTTTTCTTGAGAAAAAAGTTTAAAGAAATGATCTACCCAGGTACTATTATTTCTATGCATTGTATATATCTAGAAACTGTGGCCCAACCTTACCCTAAGGGCACCATCCTACCCCCAAGACTGTGTTTTTTCCTGAAGAGAAGATTTGTGATGCCACCAAATTTTCACTGTTTTGTACGTATCTCAACTGGAAGAATGCATGGCCCATCATATAAACGAATTTAAATCCCTTTACAATATAAAGCTTTGTGGCAAGTTTGGTTGAAATTACCAAGTGGTTCTAGAAAGGAGGTTGAAAATGTACAAACAACGCACAATATATGACACACAACAGACGATGGACGCTGGGCATTTCCTCTCATAATTAATAATTTCCTCTTTATTGCATTTATTGCAGATATTCTTCTCTGAGCTCCAGTTTTGACATACTGAAGGACTACAATTTACCTGTTTCTAGCGTGATTTTGTATCCATGTTCCAGTCGCCTGGAGGCTCTGTCTAATGTCTCAGTATTGTCTAGGAGCCTCTGTCTCTGAAAAAGAAATAAATGAAGAAATCTTACCTACTAAACTACCTACAACTCTAGACTTGTTTCAATCCATTTTTAATGAATAAAACATTTTTAAAACATTGCTGTATAATTTACATAATTGTAGCAGAATTGATCATATAGGAGTGATCTAGAACCCCATCTAATATTCTATTTCAATAAACTGGTAATGGTAAAACAACTGTACCTGATCTTCGGAGTCGTGTGTGTCATCTCCTAGAAGCTCGTCTCTACTGCTGTCTATCCCAAGTTTGGCTCGTTTCTGTTAAATTATCAAATAAGTTTTAATAAAACTGACAGATACAGAGAAAAACATTATTTAAATGTAAATCCTTCACATACCATGTTTTCTTCTATTTTCTTTTACTTGGTACATCCTAGATATTGTCTACTTTTACATAAAAGTTTAAGATTTAAACATCTTTTAGTTTAAAATTTTATGACAATTATGTCAAGTATATACAATATTCTTACAAATTTGTATAATGAAGGGAAAAATTTTCTTTGAAATTTAATTGCAAAACAGGTGTCTTTTCATTAAGAAAAAAAAATGTTTTAAAGAGCTGATTTTAGACGATTAAGCTCAGTTGTCTGATAAACTATATATATGGATAATCCTTTCTAATTAAATATATAATGACAACTTTGAAAATAATCAGGAAAATTGCCACTCATGTATATCTATTAAGTGAGTATATTTATCTTTAATAAAATAGGCTAGTGAAATGATAAAATATAGTATAAAACTGGCATATCAAATTGTCATCTATGCAAAGACAGATAATTCTGTATAACTCTGAGGGTAATTCTTTCAATATCACACAAGAACAAATAAAAAATATTTTCTAAAGAAAGTGGAAATATATGGGGTTAAACCTCTCTTAGACAGCTTAGCTTTGCCTAACCTTTGCCTCATTATCATTAAGGTTGCAGGAACAACTCAGTAAGGGTATATTCCTACTAAATTCAGGAAGATGATCGAGACATAAAAATCAATAGTATAGTAGGAGTTTGCTGTCAGGGTACGTACATTATCTTTCTGTAATTTGGAGAGTTCTGCTTTGTAACTTTTAACTCTAGTGTTGTATTTCTGTCTGTCTTTCAGGGGTAAATCTTTAACTTCAAGTTCCATCTGCTCAAGCTGTAAGATATCACAGACAACAGCTGTAGTATTCAGAAACAGAATTACAATGTACGAAAATTAATGCTGCCAGTTTGACAATTGAAGTCCCACCAATATGTCATTCAGGTGTATTTTAAGCACTTTAGGTTAATGAAATTAAATTATTTGAATGTTATTTTTGTGACTATAAATGAAATATAAATAATATTGAAGGCATCAATTATACACTCACCAATTCTGTTGCCTCATCAAATAACTTCTCTGCTTGTCTGATGTGTACTTGTCTTTCAGCTATTCAAAATAAAAATAATAATTAAAATATTAAATAAATATTTCTGATTATCTATCACACCAGGGATGTAAGTACATGTATATAATTATATACATACATCCCTCCTCACACATGATATACATGTATAATGTCCAAAATATCTGACATATTCCTTTTAATTTTTTTTTTTTTTTTTTTTTTTTTTTTTTTATACAATTTTGATATTAACAATAGTGTTAACTGCTTTGTTTTAAAAATAACAGTTGAATGGAATAATTTGTTGCAATTCATAAGATTTATAGATATTATCAGAGAAACCATAATGATAGATACATGTATATTATATGTCACTGAATGTAGTGATGTACACTTTAGGGAGCCCAGTGAGCGGCGCCGGTCATCACTGCAGGCTCTTAAACCAACACCGATGAGAAAAATCAGACTTTCCACAGTTACTCTATATATAGAGTAACATGCATTGCTTGTTAAAGCTATTTTCTTGCGAGAATAATGGCAAAAGTTCGACAAAAAGTTAACTCGCCTTGATGTAATGGATATTTATTGAAGATAAATAGCAAATAAAACTTATCACCTATTTGAATAGGTGATTTCACTTTTTGACAGTAAATACCAAAACGGCGCCTCATCCAAAAAGTTCTTCATTAACTTTCAGCACTGTTCAGAATTCTTTTGGTAAATGCAATTTATATACAATGTCATGTGACATCAGAGTCCAGATGCACTAAATGTCAAGTGTGCTTTGACGAGCCTGATCTAAATTAAAAGTTCGATCTGCACTCACCCTAATTGTCACACCTTAAACATATTAAAAATTGAAATTGATTTTTAAATTCTAATAACTTACACTTCAACAGTATGATTTATGAAATTTGACATGAGCTGGTGGTCAATTCTTTGTACACTTAAACTATAGATATATTCAAATAGGATATCCATGATAACAGTAAGTTAAATTTTAATATTATATAACAAGATTATTTTTGTAATGTTCATTGGCTGAAGGTATGTCACATGATATTCCTCCTTTTGTGATATCGACGCAAAAGCGCGTTGGCGGTAAATGATATCGCAGTGATTGGGAAGGGCTTGTGCCATGCGCCATAGTCGCATTGAAGTGAAAAATGGCGCATTAAATCAATCAATCATGGCGCCAAGGTGCGCATTCAATTTTTAGCGATGTTATTTGGAAATATTTTGCGTACAACTTTCTTTCTTGTTTTAATTTCATTTTAAATGCAGTCAATTTAAAACAACAAATCTCATTGGTTGAAACAGGCTGTCAAAAAGTACTTCCGGTTAAACGAAGCGATACTTCATTCATTTGTATGGTAGGGCTGTTCCCTTTCCAAAACTGTTGTAATTTTAACACAAAATATGGGGGTCAGTTATATTCTAAGCAAGTTCCTTTAAATTTGCTGCATTTCATGCATTAAAAATCGGATTCGGTTAATTCATTAAAAACATGTTTTCTCTCGTATTTCATATTTGTTTGTCACTTTGTTATTTCTTGAAATGGCCCTTCAGATTATATTGATGGCCCATTCATTTTCGAAATGACAGTTGCGCCATAATCCCATTGACCATTTTGGCCTTCCCAATCACTGGATATCGCACGACACAGCATTCGGTTGCACTGAAGTTACGTAAAACGTGACGTCATAATATAAGAAGCGTGTTTTTAACCACTGTGATGTAATGACAGTCAAGTCTGTTTAGTTAGGACTGTGTCAGTGCATTCACTTTAAGAGATTATATAACATAACTATAATGGACTTCAGTGAACAGTCAATATGTGGTTATAAGGACTCATGACAATTGATATTGACCTCAGACACAGAAAATGATATCACATTCTGTGTCTTCGATAAATATCAATTGCCATGAGTCCTTATAACCATATATCGACCTACACTAAAGTCCATAATTGTATAATATAGGCTAGCCATAAGCCTACTCAGTATTAAAATGTGGTATCTTCATCAGCCTTGCTCGAAGAGTCAATATATTCAATATTTAAAAATAATGCTGCTTCATTATTTTCATTAATTGAATTAATTTTTAGTGTGATTGTAAAACAAGTAAATAACACCCTAATCAGAAAATGAAGTAATATAAAAGAAGCAGAGGAAATTCGAAACATATACAAAATGTTTACCTCCATGTGTATTTGATATTCTTCCTATGTTAAAGGTGATGTCTGCTGTTAAGCTTGAATATTGTTGTTCATATGATTCTATCAGTGTACCCATGGTGAAGAAAGACGTTAAAAAATAACGGAACTGTTGAACTGTCAGAACGACAGAAGAGTTTTCGATCCCGATGTCAAAGATGAGAACTTCCGGTGCAATCTTTTCTTCCGGTAAACAAACAAGGTAGACCGTGTTTTGTGTAACGGTTGATGACAATCTATGCCATCATGTCATAATTAAGAATTAAAACTGATGGATTTCTGTACATTTTAAAGCTTTAATATAGTGTCTTTTCTTCCATTATTCTATTGTTCATAAATCCTAGAATGTTAAGACAAGACGGTGACTTTATTCCCGGAAGGGGGGGTCAGTTTACCGAGTTGTCTACTTGATTTGGCTTTAGGTCTTATTCAGAAATGTCTAAGATAACAAAAGGATATAAGACTTGGTCATATATGAAAATGAAAATGAAAATTTATGCCTTAATGAATTTTAAATTAGGCATAGCTCAACATTGTAATATTTTAGGTAACTTGGGAGATATGAAATTTGACAAGCATCCTTTTGCGTAAAAAAATAAGGAAATTTTGACATATATTTGTAAATAATTTAACAAAATAATAATCCTGAAAGTCTTAATTTATCATAGAATCATAGTACTGACAAATCTATCTTATTGTAGATGGTTCAACGACTTACTTTTCGTCGTAGACTGTCTTACAACACAAGGAGTAACAGCAGGAGGGTGTAAGTTTATAGATAGCTCGTTCTCTAAAACAGTAAATGTCCTACAGAGCATGAGAATGTGTTCCAAAATGCGGGTGGTTTCGTCCCGATTCCTTGTTGGCTCTGAGTGGTTTCGCCCCTTTTACTTGTTCGTGTTGAGTGGATTCGTCCCAATTGGGTTCACTCATAATTAATGTCTGTTTGTCGGGTGATGGTTTGATCAGTAGACTAATGATGAGTAGCTTAATAAAAATTAAAGATGAAAAGGCCGCCCTTGTGGTTTTTACATTTATTTATACAAAAGTTTTATTCGATATACCAAAAATTTTTACAATGGCTACATGTAGCCATTTCCATTGAGAATAAACAGTTAACTGTAAGTAATTTTTTTGTCAAACAAAAAATTTTTAGGAAAATATTTAATTTATTTAATTAGGTAGGCCCTAGCTAATTTTCTATTCAAAAAAATGAATCAATATATGTTGCATTAAATTTCATGATGGATTAATTTTGAATTCATAAAGAATTTCACTCTATAACAGATATTGAATGTTATTTAATTATCTAATTACCACTATGTGTAAATCACAGTCTATGCGAAAGTCACCGGACCGTCGGTTTTTACCAGTAAAATTTAGGTCGGGTCGGTAAAAAATTTCAGTATACAGGACCAAATGTCCGATAAAAAAATAAGGCCAAATAAATCAAAATTAAGAGGTACACATGGTCCAGTTCCCCACAAATATCCTTTATTTGACCAATTTAGCAGTAATACCTGATTAATTTTTATGTATTACAACTCTGTCATGATCGTTTTTATTCTAATTCGAATTTCCTCTGTCAAGGGTTAGAGATCTTTAGATAGCTCATACGTAGATTTGGTTGGGAAAATATTTAGATACCTAATATGTAGATTGGGTTGGGAAATTTTTGCAAATGATCATTGAACTTGAGTAACCATAATGAGTTGTTTCAGGAAAAATAAATATGCATTGATAGTGCAAGAAAAATCTTTGATACAGTGTATGTTGTATAAGTCATATATGAAGAAAAAATGCATGCAATTGTATAAATAGATACCTTTAACAAAGGAAAATTATACTAGTAAATAGTTTACTTGTCCATTTCACTCTGAATTTATTTAAGGTTAGATTTCACAGTGAGAATTAACCCCATCCCACCCACCCTCTCAATCTCAATATCATGATGTATGGATTTAAAGGAAAAAAGTCGGTCTGGTAAGAAATTGCTTGGTCTGGTAAAAATTTTATTTTTACCAGACATTTTGTCCTGAAAAAATTTTTAACTTTCGTGTAGACTGAAATCACTATAAATAGAGAACATATAAATTTATTACCTGTAGTTAAACTGGGTGAAACCACTCAACGCGAACACGTAATCGCGGTGAAACCTCCCGTTTCCGTGTTCCAGGTATTGGCAATGTAGCAGAGTAAACATGGGAGATAACATTTACTCATTGCATATTATGTATATAATTAAAAATCTAGAAACTACCTGAATGTCAATTTGACGTGTAAAATTAATTTGAAGTGAGTAAGAAATATTGAGAAAAAGTGTTGGAATTCTTTCATTGTATGAATTAATTTTTTGTATGAAAGGTGTCCCAATCTAAAATAGTTTCGATACGGTAATGATTAATATGTCAATGCTACTCCATTTATTTTTTCCAAAATCATTTAGAGTTATTTGGCAAGTTTATTTCATATCCATACTTAGGCCATCCTTAAAAAAATGTTTGTTTGGAATTGCCGCCTGAAGGGTTTCAGATACAGCTGGGAGGGAAATTATTTTTTTTTTTAAATTAAAGATAAATTTTAAATTTTTGATAAAAATCTCAGTAAACAGTAAATACATTTTCTGACTTAAGATTTGACACTATATTTCAGTGTTTTGTATGGTGCATGTGATACATGTAAGGGGCAAAAAAAATTGATTACCGTAATTTACGGAATATAGGTCGGTACTTTTTTCTCAGAACCGCTGGGGTCGCCCAATATACAGAATTCGACCTATTTAAGGCTCAAGTTTACGTAAAATGCCCCCTAATCAGTAAAATTTACGTCAGTTTCAAAGCAAATTTGTGCCACTTTCGTAACTTTTTTGATTATTTTTCGCAAAAAAATTAATGCCCCGGTAAACAATCAAATATTTATTCTATAGCTTTCTTACAAAATAAATTCCATTAATTATCCGTTGATGACAAAGGAAAACAACATTGCTTCATCTATTAAGTAATTCCTCAACGTATTGTCCATTAACATCATGCGGTATCCATCTTGTGAAGTTAGGAAGTCGCGATCGTGTACTAAAAGTAAAACCGCAACTGTATCAAAATTTAAAAGACGGAAAATTTTCATGATCACAACTGTAAGATTTTTACCATTTATTAGTAGCGATAAATTGAAATAGTATATTAAATATTTTTTATTGTCTTATGTTTATTTAAATGTAAAATGAGTGAAATAATTTGTTGCCATTCAATTCCTTAATTTAATTACCAAAAAAAAAAAAACCACTAGTCATTACTGTTTTTTTAAAAAAAATTTTAATTAATTATAATACCGGCTTCTAACAAAATTTTAATTGTCTGACAGATAAAGGGATTTACACTGTGTACGCAAAGAAGTTAACACCTGTGTTAGTTTAAATGCCTGCGGGGCATGATTAAGAAACCCACATGCCGTTATAGGGTATTAGTGTTACACATCATTGAACAAACAAAGCCGTGAAATTCATGTTGACAGTCAAATTGTGAATGTACTCTCAATTAAATTTATAAATTAAACTTATAGAGTGTTAATATGATTTCAATTCTTTACTGTTGCTTGATATATACATTCAATGGTCATTTGCGTGTTTTAGCAAATCCTTGGAGAAGAAAAATAAAAATGGCGGACATCAAAGTAATTGTCGTCCACCGGTAAATAATGTCTGATTAAAATTTATTAGGAATGTGTCCAAGTTGTTCTGAAATCGGAATTACCATTCTTTGGTCTCTGGTATTTCCCGAATTATAGCTGTAAAATAATAACATATTTACGTGTTATTTATGCCTCTGATTTAACAACAGTGTTAAACTACGGAGGCATTGAACAGGCAAGTTGGAGAAAAATAAGTAGTAACACAATTCAAAGAAGTTTTAACTACATTTTTTTAAAAACTTTATTTAAATGCTGTACTCATTAAAACACCTGTTTATTTTCTTGATACGTTCATGTCATGGAATAACCCCGGTAATTTTAGGGGTTTACCTGTTCTGATACGTTGTATCTGCGTAAGAATCTTTAGAAAACGGGAAACAAAGCCTCGTCCTATATTGTAAGTTCGTCCTATCTTAGGATTTTTCAAAAGTTAAGGCTGAAAATGAGCCTTTCAACCTATATACCCCATCGACCTATAATCCCGAAATTACGGTAAATAAAAAAAAAAATCTTCCTACTTTTGGTCTATAAATTTTTTTCAGGAGGGGGCATTTCAATGAGGCAGGAGGCAATTCCAAACAAACTATAATTTTATTTTGGCCTTACCTGCATCAACTATTTGCAATGTGCCCGAGCTCGTTTGAACCCCCCCCCCCCCCATTTTCTCCTACATTGTGGATGTCTCCATGGGAGGCATTCTAGCTGTGCTCAGTGTGCTGTGGGCCAGTCTTGAGACACAGTTTGTTCTAACAAGGTGTAAGTATGGGCCTCAGTGGGGGACCCATCTTTACGGGCAATTAAAAAAACGTGTGTCATTTGAATCAGATCATTTTCACATTATATCATACTTTAAAAAATATCGTTAAGATAGTTTGAGATAAGCATATATATATCTAACATGAAATACCTAATTTATGCACAATGAAAAAATAGGCTACACCTTATAAAGTGTGAAGCTAGAGTATTGTTTGATTTCATTCATTGTAAATACAGTGAAGCTTCATTCATTCAGATGCCAATAATTTGGATGCTTAACATTCTTGATGAAATTTGTATGGACAAATATTATTTTTAGATATAACAAGGATATTTTGGTAGGAAACAGGCAGCAGGAAACAAGACAATAATTTTTTTTTTGGCCTTTACTAGTTTTAACCATATATGTAGAGTGATAAATGTGACTTACTTTTGATTTTTTTTTCATGTGCTGTATAACACAGATCAAAGACTCCTGGTAAGTTTTGTGGCAAGCTTTTAAATGTATTGTAATGTAGCACTGATTCTTCAACCTTCTCTGTATAATTTTGAATGAAAGCAAACTTGCGAGCTAGAGTATGATAAGACAAACAAATATGATCCTCTGAAAAATTCTTAGAATATACAGACATTACAGTACAATTCAATTTTAACATACAGTTTAATATCATGAATCTTTTGTTATCATAGATTTTTGAAAACTTCTACAAAATTTTGCTGGTATTTTCAGGTGGTAAATTGGTTTACCTATACACAAAGAAACCTGGCAGTGTTCCAAAATGTGGAGACTGTAAAATTAAACTACATGGGGTATGTATTGTCTGTAGAAATATCACTCAGACACTGACTGCAAATAGCAGGTCTCAGCTTGCATTACATGAACAGTAAAAATGTCCTGAATGTATTACTTTTATGTCATTATTCCTTGTATATAGAAATGTGTATGCCCCTTGCCAAGTTTATGGGATAACTCTTTTTAATTTTTGAGACTTTCTATATAAATTTTGCTTGTATAAATTTGCATACCTCGTATACTGCATATTCTGTTATATCATTGGAGGTCCATGAGTTGTTACGCTAATATGATAATGTCCATTTTTAAGATAAATTTAAGACACTGTTTCATTTCATAATTTGTACTTTAGTTGTAAATAATTTTTCTTTTGATTGAACTGACAGTTTTGAAAAATCATGCATTTATTGATTGTTTACATCTCATTCAAAGAACTGATGTTTAACAGACACCATTTTGAAACACATGTCCTTGGGTCGTGACCTCAGTGGAAATTACATAATAACGGCCAACAAATTACAATTTGGATACATGACTTCTGTTGACATAGTGTAAACAATGCACATGATAGCAACAATTAGGGCTGGGTATTGACCCGAGATTTCGTATTGCGATATATTGCGATATTTTTAACTGTATTGCAATATTTTCAACGTAATAAAAATGGCATTTTCTTACTGTATTTACATTAATTTACATGCAGAATGTTCATAACTTTGATAAGTAACCAACACGGGGAAAAAATCTTGTTGATTTCATTTGAGTTATGCTCTGAAATTTTCCCATAAAACAAATGTTTGGCTTAATAACAAACTTTAATTAGTCCATTTCTATATTTAATGACAAAATTCCTTAATCTAAGAATATTGGCAATATATTGATATTTCAAAATCGTATTGCAATACGATATTTTTTGTCATTGTATTGCAATATATTGAAATATGGATATTATTGCCCAGCCCTAGCAACAATGCAATTGAGATAGGTTGTAAGAAAAAAAACTTTTAAGACTCTCTTTTCAAATGTATACGGGAATAGCAGATTTGTGCTAAAATAGGTGAAATTTCTTTCAGACTACTTTTTTTTTTACCTGTTTTGACCTTATTATCGCCTGCAGTTGTGAAATATGACAAAATTAATCCAAAGAATTTTTTTCTGGCATGGGAGAAAATCTTGCAAGATACCACAGGGAAATAAAAGGGGCACAACTCTAGGTGTATATTATGGAACAAGACATAGTTTTCTGTTGTCAGCCATCAGCTCAAAATACAGTGGACCTTCAGATATCCGGACGCCAGATATCCGGACGCTTCACCTTCCGGACGATTTTTCTCGGGAACGGATTTTTTCAACGTAATTTTGACTCATTTATCCGGAATTCCGCGTTCCGTATCCGGACGGCTCTTTTTTACTACAAAATGTATTTTTACGTTATAATTTGGTTCATTTATCCGGACGGTATTTTTTTAATTTGTACTTCCACTCTAGTCAACATTCACGCCTGAACTGAGTGATAATTGTTATCAAAACACTGGCCGGATTGATTGTTTTTACAAGACGATCACCTGTGACATGTTATGAATGACTTACGATGATTAGTCCACAGATTAAGCATGCTAAGTGGATATGGTCATAATATACGAGAGATCGATACACAAATGAAAATAAACAATTGACTGTGTCGATAACAGAAAACAATTTTCAATTCCGCGAGATATTTACATGTATAATTTAAGTATAGAGCTGGTTCTATTTATAGACTTTCATAATCTCGTTGCCTACACATGTGCACACACAAACCGGTATTGTTTAATTTTCATCTGTAGATTGGTGGCAGTTATCATCGAAAAAAAAAACTAAAACATTCAATCAAATTTGATTAATTTTAGACAGTCAATGATTTCTTTGGGATGTTTACTGCGTGAATTTTTAATATGTCAGATTTAGCGTGGATGAGTGTTCAAATTAAAATTAGACTCGATATTGACAGCTCGCTTGGGTGTAATCAAAGCTGCAAATGAGAGAATTCGCTTGGTTATGTTTATCAGTTTATAGGAAGTAGAAAGTAAAAATAAGCTGGGTAATTAAAAATCTGCCCATATAAGCAGTGTTATATCCAATGTTTGCCATTCTGCTCTCAAACTACAACCATGTCTACATCGCCGACAAAGTGAGCGCGAATCGGCATTTCCGCCAGCTTTAAGAAAAAAGTGCTGATGTATACTAAAGATATAGTCTATAAAATAATAAATTATTATTTCTATATGAATATAGTATTTATCTTCCTTTAGAGTTACAATACAAATACAGTATACCTGGAAGATAAAATCAATAGAATTCAGATATCCGGACGCTTCACTTATCCGGACAATTTGCTTGGGAACCAAAGCGTCCGGATAAATGAGGGTCCACTGTAATGAAGTTTGTCTGAAAAATATAAATGGACAACCAGAGAGCTACAGATTTGCATGTGCATGTTTTGTTTATTAATGCATTAATAAAATTTTTGCACCAACCCATTGGACACAGTTCGGATTTCTATAGCACCAATGTAAAATATATTTTCTCATGTTTAATTCTATTAGAATTGAGCTATGGCTTATTAAAATGAAATGTTTTGTATAAGAAGAACAAGTTAATTTAAGAAACCTAGGTTGAATGATTGAGAGACAGATCATAGAGTACCTGGGTCAGGTGCATTGCTTTCAGATTCAGTTGCCTCATGAGTGTTGATGTATAATTGTAGATCACACCAGCCAGACCTTTGAAGCTGATGTCCATGTCACGACGTATGAAGACAGTGACACGCTGCTATGGAGGGAGCTGCTGTCACAGATGTGTTCGTGAAAGGTACATACAAGACTCACTTAAACAGGGAATTATCATAGAATTCCTGTAGGATCAATTCATGTGTACAACATGGTTACAGTGAATTGCTGAAGCAGATTCTACTTATTAGCAAACTCTGGTTAATTGGGAATTATTGTAGAATTCCTGTAGGATCAATTCACCTGTATCTTTTAACACAGTTACAGTGAATTTCTGAAGCATTATTAGCCTACCAGAGCTTAAGGCACAAGTGAGCTTTTTCTGATTTAGTATTTTTCCTTTGTCTGCCACTGTTGTCATCATGGGAATTTTTTTTTCCAATTTCACTTTCTTCTTTAAAATCACTGCACCAATTTCAAACAAACTTGGCACAGAGTATTCTTGGGAAAACAAGTCCAAAAAGCAGTTTCTGTTAGTGTTTAGAGCTTCCATAAGTTTGTTCAAATGATTGGCTACAACATCTTCAAAGGGGAGATAATTGAGAAAAAGTTAAAATTTGGGAGGGTCATGTAAAAATCTTTGCAATCAAACATCTATGCCTTCAATGGGTCAGTAAAGAGCTTCCTGGCATAGTATAGATTCTTTTTCCTAAACATGATTCATTGGCAAAGGGTGTGGCCACTTTTGGGTCAGCCTTGTTGTATTTCAGCCCTTTTAGTTAACCCCTTTTAGTTAAAGTAATGTAAATTCTGCATGCAAATTGAAGTTAGGCCATACCAATTTCTAATATAGTTCGTCGGATTCGCCGCCTCTATTTTCAACAAATCCAAATTATAATATTACAAAAATAAATCCAAAAATATCCAAATACAATTTTTTTTCTCGATTTTTTACACAAAACGTATAAAAGACTTATAAATTTGTATGACAGAAGCGCGGGAATTAGCGATTGTAGCTGTCTTTGAAGTTTTGCAAGATGCCTGTGTTACTGTTCGTATGTACCAGGGGACAGCAATTAGTATCTCCCGACGCCCAGGGCTACCATTATTTGGGGTCGGGCTAGTTGTTTTCTGCAAGGAGGTAGCCCGTCGGCCTAGTAAAAATTATAACTACACACGCAATACATGACAAGCAGTAAACACAATCGGTATTTTCACTCTTTTTTTTTTTATAGATCACCTGAGCCGAAGGCTCAAGTGAGCTTTTCTGATCACATTTTGTCCGGCGTCCGTCTGTCTGTCTGTCTGTAAACTTTTCACATTTTTGACTTCTTCTCAAGAACCGCTGGGCCAATTTCAACCAAACTTGCCGCAAAGTATCCTTGGGTGAAGGGGATTCAAGTTTGTTCAAATGAAGGGCCACGCCCTCATTCAAGGGGAGATAATTGGGAATTAATGAAAATTTAGTGGCATATTTTAAAAATCTTCTTCTCAAGAACCACTGTGCCGGGAAAGATGAAACTTATGGGGAAACATCCTCAGGTAGTGTAGATTCAAGTTTGTTCAAATCATGACCCCCAGGGGTAGGGCGGGGCCAAAATGGCCGACCAAAATTTTACATAGAAATATATAGGAAAATTCTTTAAAAATCCTCTTCTCAAGAATGACAAAGCCGTAATTCATCTTATTTATATGGGAGCATGCTCAGGTAGTGTAGATTCCAGTTTGTTCAAATCATGACTCCCCAGGGGTAGGGCGGGGCCAAAATGGCCGACCAAAGTTTTACATAGAAATATATAGGAAATATCTTTAAAAATCTTCTTCCCAAGAATGACAAGGCCATAATTCATCATATTTATATGGAAGCATGCTCAGGTAGTGTAGATTCAAGTTTGTTCAAATCATGACCCCCAGGGGTAGGGGGGCCAAAACGGCCGACCAAACTTTTACATAGAAATGTATAGGAAAATTCTTTAAAAAACTTCTTCTCAAGAATGACAAAGCCATAATTCATTAACCCTTTATATGGAAGCATGTTCGGTCTGATAAAATTTGTGTCAAATCATGACCCCCAGGGGATACATCGGTCCAGACACGGCCTGAAAGTCAAACGTTTTTCTTAGAAATAGAAAGTGTTCTTTAAAAATCTTTCACTATGAATTATGGGTAGAATGATGTTAACATCCGTAACAAAATATTTACATGGCGAAAACCATGAAAAAATAAGGAAAATTAGATGATTAGTAAAGAAAACGAAGAAGAAAGCAAAATGGCGGTAAACAACGAAATGTCCGATCTTTTACGATGAAAGATTTAATAAAATCAGGGAATTAGACTTTATAGATGTTTCTAGACAACAAATACATGAATTATTAACAATATATATGAAATTTTGCTCAGGTAGAAAGTTGACTTTGTTCGGAATATCAAGGCTCCTAAACAGAGGATGTTTTCCACGCGCCAAACTTCTTCCGATGTTCTGAAACACCCCGTTTTATTTATTGATAATATATGGACTTGCTTTTTGATAAATTCTGACATATTGCATATCATTTTACTCGGAAATAATTTCTCTTTTAAACGATGGTAAGCAAAATTGATTTTGAAACTTCATAGCAGCAAATTTATTAAATTATTGCATAAGATCCGTTCTAAAATGTAATTATGAATTTTATTAGTGTTTTATTGATAAAAAATTTTGTATATATGTAAAATTTATATCATTTAAAAGAGAAATGCCTCACCTTTCTAATGATGTGTCAATTATTAAAATATTCAAAGAAATAAAGAAGTTATAGTATTTTTTGTGACGGAAGGTGAAATGTTAAGTGATGCCCCAAGTTACTCAGTGTACCAGGGGTTGGTTGATAAAAGTTACTCAGTGTTGAAAGAGTTAAATATATATATGGAAGCATGCTCAGGTAGTGTAGTTTCAAGTTTGTTCAAATCATGACCCCCCGGGTAGGGCAGAGCCAAAATGGCCGACCAAAGTTTTACATAGAAATATATAGGAAAATTCTTTAAAAATCTTCTTCTCAAGAATGACAAAGCCATAATTCATCACATTTATATGGAAGCATGCTCAGGTATTGTAGATTCAAGTTTGTTCAAATCATGACCCCCAGGGCCTGAGGGGTAGGGCGGGGCCAAAATGGCCGACCAAACTTTTACATAGAAATATATAGGAAAATTCTTTAAAAATCTTCTTCTCAAGAATGACAAAGCCATAATTCATCATATTTATATGGAAGCATGTTCAGGTAGTGTAGATTCAAGTTTGTTCAAATCATGACACCCCCCCCCAGGGGAAGGGCAGGGCCAAAATGGCCGACCAAAGTTTTACATAGAAATATATAGGAAAATTCTTTAAAAATCTTCTTCTCAAGAATGACAAAGCCATAATTCATCATATTTATATGGAAGCATGCTCAGGTAGTGTAGATTCAAGTTTGTTCAAATCATGACCCCCAGGGGTAGGGCGGGGCCAAAATGGCCGACCAAAATTTTACATAGAAATATATAGGAAAATTCTTTAAAAATCTTCTTCTCAAGAATGACAAAGCCATAATTCATCATATTTATATGGAAGCATGTTCAGGTAGTGTAGATTCAAGTTTGTTCAAATCATGACCCCCAGGGGTAGAGCGGGGCCAAAACTTTTAAAGCCAAAGTTTTTAAAGATATATATATGAAAATTCTTTTAAAATCATTGGTCATTGGACTACTTTTGGATTTAAACTTTACAATAAAAAGCCATTTTCTACTTTTTCCTACCCTTAGTGCTCAGGTGAGCGATGTGTCCCATGGGCCTCTTGTTTTTTTTTGGTTATAAAATTCCCAACCAGTTAAAATTTTCCAGACAACATGCTCCTACTGTCAATAAATCTTCATAATCTTATCTGTTTTGCAGTTCTTTCTGTCTTATTTACTTCCAAAAACGATCGTTTTTAGCTCACCTGAGCTGAAAGCTGAAATTTTCCAGACAACATGCTCCTACTGTCAATAAATCTTCATAATCTTATCTGTTTTGCAGTTCTTTCTGTCTTATTTACTTCCAAAAACGATCGTTTTTAGCTCACCTGAGCTGAAAGCTCAAGTGAGCTTTTCTGATCACATTTTGTCTTGTCGTCCGTCCGTCCGTCTGTCTGTCTGTCTGTCTGTCAGTCCTTCTGTAAACTTTTCACATTTTCGACTTCTTCTCAAGAACCGCTGGGCCAATTTCAACCAAACTTGCAACAAAGCATCCTTGGGTGAAGGGGATTCAAGTTTGTTCAAATGAAGGGCCACGCCCTCATTCAAGGGGAGATATTTGGGAATTTATGAAAATTTGGTGGTATGTTTTAAAAATCTTCTTCTCAACAACCACTGTGCCAGGAAAGATGAAACTAATGGGGAAACATCCTCAGGTAGTGTAGATTCAAATTTGTTCAAATCATGACCCCCGGGGGTAGGGCAGGGCCAAAATGGCCGACCAAAGTTTTACATAGAAATATATAGGAAAATTCTTAAAAAATCTTCTCAAGAATAGCAAAGCCATAATTGATCATATTTTATATGGAAGCATCCTCAGGTAGTGTAGATTCAAGTTTGTTCAAATCATGACCCCTGGGGGTAGGGCGGGGCCAAAAAGGCCGACCACAATTTTACATAGAATTATATAGGAAAATTCTTTAAAAATCTTCTTCTCAAGAATAGCAAAGGCATTAATGGTCATATTTATATGAAAGCATCCTCAGGTAGTTTAGATTCAAGTTTGTTCAAATCATGACCCCCGGGGGTAGGGCGGGGCCAAAAAGGTCGACCACAGTTTTATATAGAAATATATAGGAAAATTCTTTTATAATCTTCTTCTCAAGAATAGCAAAGGCATTAATGGTCATATTTATAGGAAAGCATCCTCAGGTAGTTTAGATTCAAGTTTGTTCAAATCATGACTCTCGGGGTAGGGCGAGGCCAAAATGGCTGACCAAAGTTTTACATAGAAATATATAGGAAAATTCTTTAAAAATCTTCTTCTCAAAAATAGCAAAGCCATAATTGATCATATTTATTTGGAAGCATCCTCAGGTAGTGTAGATTCAAGTTTGTTCAAATCTTGACCCCCGGGGGTAGGGCGGGGCCACGATGGCAGACCACAGTTTTACATAGAAATGTAGAGGAAAATTCTTTTATAATCTTCTTCTCAAGAATAGCAAAGCCATGATTGTTCATATTTATATGGAAGCATCCTCAGGTAGTGTAGATTCAAATTTGTTCAAATCATGACCCCCGGGGGTAGGGCGGGGCCAAAATGGCCTACCAAAGTTTTACATAAAAATATTCAGGAAAATTCTTTAAAAATATTCTTCTCAAGAATAATAAAGCCATAACTGATCATATTTATATGGAAGCATCCTCAGGTAGTGTAGATTCAAGTTTGTTCAAATCATGACCCCCAGGGGTAGGGTGGGGCCACAAATGGCTGACCACAATTTTACATAGAAATATATGGAAAATTCTTTAAAAATCTTCTTCTCAAAAATAGCAAAGCCATAATTGATCATATTTATATGGAAGCATCCTCAGGTAGTGTAGATTCAAGTTTGTTCAAATCATGACCCCCGGACGATTTTTACATAGAAATATATAGAAATTTTTAAATGTTATTTTGTCTTGTTTAACTGGTGATCATATTTATATGGATATCAGGTAGTGTAGATTCAATATTGTTCAAATTGACTGGGGGTAGGGCGGGGATAAATGAGGGTCCAATTTTACATAGTATATAGGAAGATTCTTTTAAAAATCTTCTTCTCAATAATAGCAAAGCCATAATTGTTCATATTTATATGGAAGTATCCTTAGCTAGTGTAGATTCAAGTTTGTTCAAATCATGACCCCCGGGGGTAGGGCGGAGCCCAAAATGGCCGACTACAGTTTTACATAGAAATATATGGGAAAATTCTTTAAAAATCATCTTCTCAAGAATAGCAAAGCCATGATTGGTCATGGGACTATTTTTGGATTTAAACTTTTCAATAATAAACCAATTGCTACTTTTTCCTTGCCACAGTGCTCAGGTGAGCGATGTGGCCCATGGGCCTCTTGTTCCTAATCCGAATTTCCTCTATTCCTCCATTTATGGTAAATACATGCAGATACTTCATTAAATTATTTACAATCATCCAATCAACTGAAAGATAAGTGTTTTTGTGACTCACATTAAATATATTTCCAGTGTATTTATAATGATTTAAGATGAAAACAAAATGAATTTGATTTCATTCTAAATGAGCTAGTGCAATGATCAGAAAAAGGGAAGATAATTTATTTAAATTGATTTTAATTTTTTTTCATAATAATTTATGCATGATTAATATTGATAGTGAGAACTTTTAATTTTAAAA
Source organism: Saccostrea cuccullata (assembly GCF_032062105.1). Lineage (NCBI taxonomy): Eukaryota > Metazoa > Mollusca > Bivalvia > Ostreida > Ostreidae > Saccostrea > Saccostrea cuccullata. The sequence goes on along the minus strand of NW_026926909.1, from coordinate 155,770 downwards.
AGAATAACCTCAGTACCATACCCTGACTTTTTCAGCCATTAATTCCTTCTCAACATTAGCATTTATTTTAATTTTTGCTCCTCTGTTTGGTCTAGTATCTTTTTACATGAGGCTAGTAATTTGAAAGCTGCCACTAGCCTGAGGGAAAGTACTTGATTTTTAGCTCTACTGGTCAGAGACCAGAAGAGCTTATGCGATGGTAATGCGTCCGTCTGTCTGTCTGTCTGTCTGTCTGTCTGTCCGTCTGTCTGTCTGTAAACAATTTTTCAAAATGCTACTCCTCCTACAGTTTTGGTCTGATTTCAATATAACTTGGCACACAAGTAGACTACACTAAGATACATAAAAATTTCGATGAACGGTGTTGCCGTGGTTACTAAAAATAGAAATTTCTGTGAAATTCTTTCAAAATGCTACTCCTCCTACAGTTTTAGTCTGATTTCAATATAACTTGGCACACAAGTAGACTACACTAAGATACATAATTCTGTGTATCGGTTTTTGATTTCGATGACACACAAGTTACTAAAAATAGAAATTTCTGTGAAATTCTTTCAAAATGCTACTCCTCCTACAGTTTTGGTTGATTTCAATATAACTTGGCACACAAGTAGACTACACTAAGATACATAATTCTGTGTATCGGTTTTTGATTTCGAAACGGTGTTGCCGTTGTTACTAAAAATAGAAATTTCTGTGAAATTCTTTCAAAATGCTACTCCTCCTACAGTTTTGGTCTGATTTCAATATAACTTGGCACACAAGTAGACTACACTAAGATACATAATTCTGTGTATCGGTTTTTGATTTCGATGAACAGTGTTGCCGTGGTTACTAAAAATAGAAATTTCTGTGAAATTCTTTCAAAATGCTACTCCTCCTACAGTTTTGGTCTGATTTCAATATAACTTGGCACACAAGTAGACTACACTAAGATACATAATTCTGTGTATCGATTTTTGATTTCGATGAACAGTGTTGCCGTTGTTACTAAAAATAGAAATTTCTGTGAAATTCTTTCAAAATGCTACTCCTCCTACAATTTTGGTCCGATTTCAATATAACTTGGCACACAAGTAGACTACACTAAGATACATAATTCTTTTTATCGGTTTTTGATTTCGATGAACGGTGTTGCCGTGGTTACTAAAAATAGAAATTTCTGTGAAATTCTTTCAAAATGCTACTCCTCCTACAGTTTTGGTCTGATTTCAATATAACTTGGCACACAAGTAGACTACACTAAGATACATAATTCTGTGTATCGGTTTTTGATTTCAATGAATGGTTTTGCTGTGGTTACTAAAAATAGAAATTTCTGTTAAATACTCTCAAAATGCTACTCCAAATAACAGTTTTAGTCTGGTTATAATATAATGTGGCATGCAAGTAGACTACACTAAGAACATAAAGAGACTTAATCAAGGATCATTATTCTATTTATTGCTGTTGAAAAGTTTCAATTTCTAACTGCTTAAGTACTTTCCTCTTCCTTTGCTATAAGTACAAACCAGTAGAGCTTCAGTCTCGACAGAGACTTCTGGTTTTTTTTCAATTGCACACCCCTGTGTACTATAGTTAAAAATATTGGGTACAAAGTAGAGAACATCATTAACATATAAAAAAATACAGTACACACAAGGTTAAGTAAATATTGACGATATTTGTTCAGTTTTAAAATTAAAGAAAATTCAAAGAGCGATGCAATTGTGATTTCAAAACCTGACATGACCTTAACAATTGGCAAAGAATTAAACAGAAAATTTGTAGAAATGAAACTATGTCGAAATTGCAATGTTACGAGAAACAAAAGAAAGACGCGTTTTCGCGTCTTATGAGTGCATTAAAAATGTATTCTTGTCCAGAAAAAATAATAGAAAAAAGAGAAGAACTTAAAAAAATTTTGCCACTAATATTAATTATATTCGCTCGCCCCATAATTTTGAAACCTGAAGTGAAAAATAATATTTGTGAAATATTTTCGCTCGCTCTCCTCACTTTTTATTTTTGAAAATCCGAAGAACTATGTTACAAATTGGTGTGGCCTTAATATAAAAAGAAAATGATATTTTAATTTTTGTTGCAAGTATTGCAGTACATATTGTAATACAAGTAAAAATATCACAATACAAAATCTCTTGCCAATTCCCAATCCTAAGAAATGATGACACCATTGGGTAGGCAGGGGCCACAATGGGGGAACAAATTTTTAAATAAGAATGTATAGGAATAAATCTTCTCAAGAACAGAAAAGCCATGATTAGTCATATTGATGTGACCGCGTGCTGGTCTGTCTTAGACATAATTCGGTGTTGCACGTTCATTTGGGGAATTTAGCTCAAGGGTTTGGGGAATGTTAGGAAACACATAAGTCCAAATTTGTAGGGTAACAATGACAGTTTATTTAAGTAATATTGAATTCCAACAACATAAACACATAAAGATGCAAGTCCAAGTCCTAACTAAAATTTAGATAAAGTTGGCCTAAATAGAAATAAAATCTTAAAGGTTTCTTAGTCTAATTCCTTACATGATTCTTAACACATCAACTCACTAGCTCTGTCATTCTAGATCTCTCTTAACTCTCTGTATTCTCAATTATATATTTTTAACTAATTGTAAGGAATTACTTAATTTGAAAATAGCCATAGGCAGAACTTATCAAATGAGCAATTTTAACAATAGACTACTCAAGTGTCATCCTTTGATGCCAGGAAGTCAAAGAAGATTTATTAAATTAATCTTAACACCTAATCAGTGACCATTGCCATCAGGCAGTTTGAGTGTCAATAATTAACAATTACCAAGAAAGCACTAAATATATGAGGGGATTAAGAATTAGCCAGATGTTTAAGATATTAAGAATGATCAAAGTAAATGAATTTGATGCATGATATGAAGAATTATTAAGTAAAACAATTAAATATTTGTAAAATAGGTATCAGAAAGTTGGTTTACAGTATTTTTTAGATTTTATTTTAAATGCTCTTTACACCCTCCTTCCCAATTGCATAAATTGAATTATAGTTTTTATAAGAATTCAATGTCATGTGTACAGTATCATATTTCTTTTGCAGAATTGTTCGGGCTTTCCTAATTGAAGAACAGAAGATTGTTGTTCGTGTATTGAAAGCCCAAGAGGCCTCCAAAAAATAAAATGTCAAATAGCTAGATGGTTTTGTTTTTGGTCTGTATTATTAATCAGGTGATCTATATAGTTGCATTATTATACCCAACGCAACAAGTTGCGTGAGGTATAATATTTTTGACCCGTCCGTCAGTCAGTCCATCAGCCCTGTTTTTTTGTCAGCGTGTCTCCTCATAAACCGCTGCACAGAATTTCATCAAACTTTGCAGATATTTTGGACACAATGTGTAGATGTGCATATTTTTTACCATTTTTTGGAATATAGAGATCAGTTTGTCAAATCCTTTATTTTTTTTGCAGATATTTTGGACACAATGTGTAGAGGTGCATTTTTCCAACCTTTATTTTTTTGGGGAATTTCCGCACTTTTTAACTTAGATTTTTTGCCATACCTTGAATATAGAGATGAACAGTTTGTCAGCGCAACTCCTCTTAAACCGCTGCACAGAATTTCGTCAAACTTTGCAGATATTTTGGACACAATGTGTAGAGGTGCATATTACCAGGAAATTCCAAATCCTTTATTTTTTCCGGGAATTTCCGCACTTTTTAACTTAGATTTTTTGCCATACCTTGAATATAGGCTATTCCATGAATGTAGAGATGAACAGAGAATGTGTAGATGAAAATATTACCAGGAAATTCTCCTGTTCAACTTAGATTTTGGCGGATATTTTGAATAAAGAGATTAACAGTTTGTCAGCGCAACTCCTCTTAAACCGCTGCACAGAATTTTGTCAAACTTTGCAGATATTTAGGACACAATGTGTAGATGTGCATATTACCAGGAAATTCCAATTCTTTTATTTTTTCTTGGAATTTCAGCACTTAGAGTTTTGGCTGAGCATGGGGTATGTGAGCTTGCTCACCTTTTCTTTCATTATGTAAGTGTGCATTGTGAATCAGTCATAAAGTTTTGGACTCGTCATCCTCTCGAGCCACAGTCTGGAGTTTACATATACAGCTCTCTCCTACCCGTGGCTGCTTGATCACAAAAAGTGTTGTAATCTTGAATCTTCAGTCATTTGTGACGTCATATTAAGTCAATGACAAGTTTTGTTTCCATCACAATTGATATCAATTTACATCAGCAGAAAACAAGAAATATTTCGTACACTGCGATTGGGTATTGAAAGGTCATATCAAAGTTCATTATCCAACTAGGCTTTACTGGCATTGGTCAGTATTTTAATGAGCTACAAAATATTCTCTTCTCATTCAACCATGGCCAGAATGGGAGAGGATCATACCTTTTGGCCGTGGTTTGCTACGATAAGGATGTATTTTCAGAATTTTCTCAAGTATGAACTATTTTTGGCATTCATGTATATACATGTATATAAAGAGCATTTTGGAGTACAGGGGACCAAAAATTGTGAAACTCATGGTCTCTGCGTACCAAGGGCTTGAACATGTATTTTGCAAAATTCTTTAAATTTTTAAAAATATAGGAACATACTGCATCTTGAAAAATCTTTATTATTAAGCTCTGAACATAAAGAAACGAGCTGCATAATTTTGGACCAAAGAGCCCTAAACCAATATGTTGCCAGGCTGAACGTTTCAATTGCCATGATGAGAAGAGTTGGTTAATGCCCAGAAAGCACATTGTTTGCATGTTTATAAGGAGCAATGGGCTCTAGCTCTGCCATAATTGTGAAATAATAGAATTGAAAAATGGACTCATAAGCAAATTCACCTATATGCCACCTGGATTGGGTCAATTTTGGTATACAAATATGTTTGGAAATTAAGCAGAAAAACTGAATGCAAACTAATTTTAGTAGGTAAATGTATATGTACCCCAGTTCATTCTATCGTCAACTTCCCTTTCTTACGCAGCAATTTACCTTCATCACCTGCATACAGAGTTTACATATCTCAGTTGATTAGATACGCAAGAGCATGCTCTACGTATGAACAATTTCTACAACAAGGTAAATTACTGACAAACAAGTTGATGAAACAAGAATTTCAGCAGGCTCGTTTAAAGTCATCATTTTGTAAGTTCTATGGTCGATACATTGATGTGTCGGCAAATACAATTTATCATTAGGTCAAGTGCTGACTGACATTTTTCATACCAATTGTTAGTCCATTATTCATACACTGAATCGACGCCAGATTTTTCCGTTATTTCCCGATTATAACAAGGAGCACACGGCAGGTGTGACTGGACGGCAGGGGATGCTAACTCCTCCATGGCACCTGATCCCACCTTTATGTTTTGGAGGTACGTGTTTGCTCTGCTCCTATTTAGAGTTGCGTGGAGATGAGACCTACGCCAAATACTTAAACCTGCTTCAAATTCATTAACCTAGTCATTCCTTTGCTGAAATTGAAGCATCTTAAACCTTGAATGGTACAATGAAACACAATAGAAGCATCCTCCAAGACTTCCATGCATCTGATTAATGTAGGACATGCAAGTACATGGAAAGAAAACTTAAACCCGGGACGCCGATGCCAATGATATCACATAACCTCCCCCAACTTCATTGAGGTGTGCTGAAAGTGCAGCTGATTAGAGAAAATTTGTGCCATTGATTTTTAATCAATTACAGTCATATTGGTCTTGAAATCAATATTCTGGAGGATATATTAATCTTTTGTTGTTTAAGGTCTTCACTCATATAGTCTGTAAAGAATTGATTATTTCCAAATTCCCTCCCCCTTCAAATATTGTAGCATAAAATATTTAAATGTTACATGTGTGTGGTAATGTTGATCATGATATACAATTCAGTTTGAATCAATATGTTGTGTTCATGCAGTTAATACAGTTTATATTGCTGGTCCAGCAAGATTTCAATATAGGGACATCTCCGACTTAGGCTTGCTTATATATCGGCAAAATCCCAGGTTGACTGAGTAAATTTTTGGTAGATTATTCTCTAGTTAATGTAGAATATAAAGATGCAGATTTTGATCTGAAGGTTATGGGTTTGAAAGCTGCAACTGATCCAAGTCTTTAAAATGTAGGTTGCAACTGTTCCTTCCAATTTATCAAGCGCTCAGCACTCTGAAGTGAAAGTTGCAGGTCTATCACCGAGACCTTAAAATCTAAGGCCTCGGGTCATAGTAGGTGTTGCAACAATAAAGAACCCTCACTGATTAATGGCCCTCAGTGCAGAGTAAAGGTCAAAATTTGAAGCCCATCACTTATATATGGTGAGATTTCTACACAAGTGAAAAATTCTCAAACTGGACATAAAATAACATGCAATCAATCATAACCTAATCCTGGAAGCTTTTCTCGTCACCTATGATCATCACGTCTCAAGTATCATGGTCTTAATTCTAGTTGTAATATTGCATCCTCATGTCTTAATTATATAAAACAAACGTGTACGTCACACTTATAAAATGCTTCATCTCATTACTAAGCAACTGCAGCACATGCAAACCAAATGCAAAGTGGACACCATTTCAATTGTCCATTGTTGTCTACATTTCACTCTATACTTTGCATGATGGTACTATCATAAAAATGATTTTTGAAGGATCTTGACAATTAAAACTTCTTGGTGCACACAATCAATGAAAAAAAAACTTCATAAGTGTAAAATATAATTTTGTTGTCTAATAACTTATTTTATTAACAATGCATTTCCAGGCAATCAGATGTTAACATGAAGAATGAAATATGTGTCACCACACAACAATAATACAAAACTTCTTTCAAGTCACTCTTAGAAATTGAGTCCTCTGACAGTGTACTGTTTGTATTGTTCAACCAGGTAAAAATATATCACTCATTTGAAATTTCACTAAAATTCTCATATCTAAGTTATGATGATTTTCCTACACGCCACTGGATGTACAAAGCTTGGAATTTATCGAATCCTGCTAGTACACCAGCGCCAGCCACACCTCTGAGAATGTTGGCTCCAGCTCCTTTCATCAAGCTCATGAATCCTTCGTTCTTGATGATGACCATTGCGCAATCCAATGATCCCTTGTATTTGACGGCCTCTCCAGATGTCATCATCATACGCCTCCTGATTGTGTCAATGGGATAGGAAACCAGCCCAGCGCTAATAGTGACAACGTATCCAAGAGCGAATGATAGGATGACGCTAGCATTTTCTCCAAGGAGAATTGGTCGTAAAGTGTCATAAAAGCCGAAATAACATCCTCTGTATACAATGATTCCAACGCAAGAGATCACAAAACCTCTGTACAGTCCAACGAGTCCATCAGAGGCGATGGTCTTTCTGTACACATCAACCATTCCGTTGAACTGGCGCTCTCCACCACCTTTCCCAGCTGACTTGGCATCATTAGCAAGACGTGTTCGGCAGTAGTCAAGAGAGTAGACAAAGCAGAGAGAGAGAGCTCCAGCAAGACCTCCGGATCCAATGTTTTTGGCAAATCCTAATGCATAGCTATCTTTTTTGGAGGCTTTGAATAGCTGCTTGATCTTGTCCTTGAATGCAAAGTTCAAAGCCTGAGTTGGGAAGTATCGGATGCAGTTGGCCAAGTTACCCCTCCAGAATGGGAGAATACCTTCGGTTTTGTAGGTACGCAATGTGCAGTCAATGACACCCTTGTATGGCTCACTTAAGCGACCGCTTTTAAGCATTTCATCCTGATTCTGGACCAGCAACTTAATTCTTTCAATTGGGGCAGCCGCGGTCTTGGAGATGACAGCAGCTGCTCCACTGAGGGCAAAATTTTCCGCAAAACTAAGTTTTTTTGATGACATCTGTGAAAAGAAAAAAGAAAACAGATTTTATTTAACTGTGATGAAAAAAATAACCCTAAAGAAGCTCTTGTTCAATGACATAGACTGTTTTAAAGCATTGGTAATCTTACCATCATCAGTAACCAAAGGCAATGTTTGAACACAATTCAAAATGGGCATAAATTTACCCATAATTATAATATATTGTAAAATGTTTTATAGACCAAAGAAAATAAAGTAAATTCTGTCTGTAGCATTATTTTTTTATATTTAAATAAAGATATGAATTACTTTATTAACCTATTTTCACTTTCTAGTTGTAAGACCAAGTTCAAAAGATTTGGCAAATAAATTTCTATTTCATTCAAAGAAAATTTTAAGGCAAAAATATATAAATTACCTACACATTTGTCGTATTATTTTATTGGAATAAAGGACTAGAGTTACTCTTTTAATTTAAACTTTTGAAGCAAAATACTTATTTGAAGGTCACGAGTTCATAGTGTTCTTGAAACGTTTTATGAAGTTTTTTAAACGATCGTAAGTCAAATAATTAGAATATACAGTGGAAGCTTTAACCAAACACTGAAATTCGGCACTTCTGTACAAAATAAAACCAATTAAGAATTTACAGATCACAAATACTGTCAAGTTCAGCCAAACTGCATATCACTCATACAGAAACTGGTTTGGTACAAACGCTTAAATTTAGATAAATTTCAGATGTACGTGGAATAAATTGTGTTAAAATATAAAATAAAGATCAAATACTCATAGACAAATGTTTTTCAATTAAAATGCGTACCTTTTAATTAGTTAAAGCGGTCTACTTCGGAGGAACAGAACGACCCAGCCGGCTCCTTGAGCTTTGATGGTGTACGAAAAGAAAGGGCATGGGAAACCACGTGACGTCAGCTGGATTGCCCGGATATTTCTATAATGCGCATGTTCACCTACCGTTGAGGTGCCCACAGGGATTTAAATCTGCCTATGCTTGTACCCCCTCCCCCTTTTCATAATGTATACGGTTACCGAAATCGATTATATATGAAGTCCCTACGATTAATGATTTTATGTCTATTTTTATATTCTCTTACAGTGTCGAATTTGAGCCAAAAGTTAACATACTAGGAGCAAGTTCATTTTTAAAATAGAACCGAAAAAGAAATAAGGGTTGTAGGTTTTCTGCCAGGATAAAACCTAGCAGATAACTTCTCTTTAGAACTTAGGTAATAGTTTATGTTATTATAAACAGAAGCAAATAAGACTTACCTCTTTGCTTTCTAGAAAACCTGAAGCTTTCTCATTCGAATAACAAGCTTATTTCATGCACAGGAATTTACGTCACACTGGAGTAATACTTCGAACGATTGCACGTGATAATTAATTTAATTTTAGAAATGGATAAGCCTAATTGACATAAGAATAATGGATAGAACATGAATTTTTCTTTCTTCCTTTTTAATTTTTTTTAAGTCTCCCACTAGTAGCCCCTTTAGCAAGTCGTGGCTCGTCGTCTGAAAAAAATGTACTTTTACTTTCGTTTTGTTTTTTGAGTGTGCAACGACCACTTTCTAGTTTCTTACATAAACAAAATCATGAAAATGGAAACTCTTTTGATACGTATCAAGTTTTTAAAATAGCCCTGTAGCATAAGCAGGTAATAGTATATTGTACAGTAGCTGCAGAACTGTAGCTCTCTGCTTGAGAAAATTTGGACAGATAATGCTTTTCTGTCCGAATTTTCTCAAGCAGAGAGCTACAGTTCTACAGCTAATTGTACAGTACATGTAGCTGTCATTATGATATGAGTTTCCAGTCTGTATTTTATAAAATCAGCTTATTTATTTATTTATTTGCTAATTTATAGAAATCCACTCTTATAAAAAATTATGTCCCAATAATTTTTATAATTAATTCATTATCTGAAAAATTTTGAGTGTGAAAATGCTTTACTATAATTTGTGACAGGTGGGGAAGAATGTTGACCAGACTGGGACTCGAACCCTTGTAACACGCGACTTATTTCTATTTAGCTCGCCTGAGACAAAGGTCTGATCAATTTTTTCTCTTGCCTGTCGTTGCCGTCATTGGTGTAAACTTTTTGAAATGTCATCTTCTTCTCAAGAACCACTGGGACAATTTCAACAAAACTTGGCAAAAAAAAAGACGAAACTAATATGCTAAAACACAACAACAAAGCCATGATCCCATGATTTTTAATATTTATATGGATTATGGAAGAGTCTTGAGATAGTGATATTTTAAAGTTTTTCCCCTCCCCTCTAAGCCCAGTAAACCTTTCAATACTTCACTGATTTCTTGCCAATGTGCTCAGGTGAGCTATGTGTCTCATGGATCTCCTAGTTTTAAAAACACAGGAATCTATAATTTTCATTTTTTCTTTAAATGTCATACTTGAAATTTCAAAACAAAAGAGTGGTAGGCATACGTGTATATACATGTATATACTTGAGTAAATATACTCCCAAATCATGCTCTATAATTGGTTAAATAGATATTTTATGTTTATTATTATTTACAATTTATATTTTAGCTATCGAGAGGATCATCATTAAGTGTGAAGTTATGAATTCAAAAAGGAAAAGGAGGATAGAAAGCATTAAAAATGCTGAAGATATATCAAAAAAGTCAGCAAAAACTAGCAAAGTTGAATCCTCAACCTCATGCTCAAAATCAGAGAGAAAGAGACTAATAAAAAGTTTTTATGATCAAGACTGTGAATCTCTTGCTAAAGCATTATTAGGAAAACTTCTGGTAACGCATTGTAAAGACTCAGGGAAGAAACTTAGTGGTGTTATAGTGGAGACAGAGGCATACTTAGGGGGCGAGGACAAGGGGGCCCACTCCTTCAATGGCAAAAAGACGGCCAAAAATGAGGCCATGTTCATGGAGCCCGGGACTTGTTACGTCTACAATATATATGGGATGTATTGCTGTATAAATATTTCTAGTGAAGGTAATCATTTCATATAACAACATAAAAATACATTCAAATATCATGTGACAACTGACAATTATTATAAAGATATCTCAGTCGAAACCAATTTTACAGATTGAAGTTAATAAACACCTTGATTTTGTATTCAGGTGAAGGTGCTGCTGTATTGCTTCGAGCCATTGACCCAGTTGATGGAATAGACCATATGCAGAAAATCAGATCACAAAAGTCCAAAACAATAACAAAAGAAAAGGACCTCTGCAATGGACCATCTAAACTCTGCCAAGCTCTGACAATCAGCAAGGATAGATTCAACAAGACCGACCTGACGGAAGCGGATGAAATTTGGCTGGAGGATGGGGATGTTGTGCCCGAGACACAGATAGTAAAAAGTGCCAGAATCAATATCGATTACGCGGAGGAGTGGGCAAAAAAGCCATTGCGATTTTACGTCCTTGGAAACAAGAGTGTTAGTAAGAGGGACAAAATGGCAGAGGATAAATTAAAAGATTGATGGAACTTATTTCATAGTTACTATAATATGCATATCATAGCGGACTTCACCCACTGGGCTCACATGCACTTCTTGACCTTGGAATGACTTGACTAATGTTGAAAGACTTTAATCTCGATTGAAGAGCTTGATTATGGTGGCATTTATGTTTTACAAACATTTGTTTTCTCTCCATACATGTATGTACACACACATTCTGACACCAAGCCTAAGTGAAATCTGTGATGAAATTATTTTTACACACTTTATCATGTTTTGTACCAAGTTTTAGTTACATATGATACCAACAAAGCAAAACACTTACATATATTTTTAAAGCAATTACAAATGCAGTTTATGTTGACTTGTGCTGTGCCTGTGCATCATAGACTCCTTATTAAATTCATAGATTACATATCTTGTATGTATATGAATATTCATGAGTGTGGCTCTCTCTCTTTTTAGCTCACCTCAACGAAGTTGGGGGGAGCTTATGTGATACCCTCGGCGTCGGCGTCCCAGGTTAAGGTTAAGTTTTTGGAGCAGTTTTCTTTTTAAGTACTTCGATGTCCTATATTGATTAGACATGCATGGAAGATGTTTCTAATGTGTTTCATTGTACCAGTCAAAGTTTCAGATGCTGCAATTTCAGCAAAGGAATGACCAGGTTAATGTTTTTGGTGCAGGTTTACATTTTTGGTGTAGGTCTCATTTCCGAGTAACTATTAGCCCTATGTTGACCAAACTTACATGGATGGTACATCTTTGGATGCATACTACCAGACTTGCTTCGGATGCTGAATCTGACCTACATTTTCCGGTTGATTGAACAGGTTAAAGTTTTTGGTGCAGGTTTCATTTCGAAGATACTATGAGCCCTATAATGACCAAACTTGCATGGATGGTACATCTTAGGATGCATTCTACTAGACTTGCTTCGGATGCTGAATCTGACCTACATTTTCCGGTTGAGTGAACAGGTTAAAGTTTTTGGTGCAGGTTTCATTTCCTAGTTTCTATGAGACATATAATGACCAAACTTACATGGATGGTACATCTTAGGATGCATACTACCAGTCTTGCTTCGGATGCTGAATCTGACCTACATTTTCTGGTTGAGTGAACAGGTTAAAGTTTTTGGTGCAGGTTTCATTTCCAAGTTACTATGAGACATATAATGACCAAACTTGCATGGATGGTACATCTTAGGATGCATATTACAAGACTTGCTTCGGATGCTGAATCTGACCTACATTTTCCGGTTGAGTGAACAGGTTAAAATTTTTGGTGCAGGTTTCATTTCCAAGGTACTATGAACCCTATAATGACTAAACTTGCCTGGATGGTACATCTTAGGATGCATACTACCAGACTTGCTTCGGATGCTGAATCTGACCTACATTTTTTAGATGAGTAAACAGGTTAAAGTTTATGGTGCAGGATTCATTTCCAAGTAACTTTGAGCGCTATAATGACCAAACTTGCATGGATGGTACATCTAAGGGTGCATTCTACTAGGCTGGCTTCAGAAGCTGAATCTGACCTACATTTTCCGGATTAGTGAAAAGGTTATTAGTTTTTTATACAGGTTTCATTTCCAAGTAACTTTGAGCTCTATGTTGAACAAACTTGCATGGATGATACATCTTAGGATGCACACTAATGGACTTGCTTCTGCAGATGCTGAATTCGACATACATTTTCCAGATAATAGACCTTGTAAAAGTTGTGGGTGCAGGTCTATCACCAAGAAACTATAAGGCTTATATAAACCAAAGTTGCACAAATGATGCATCAAGGGATGAAAACTCTCAATCTTGCTTCAGATGCTGGATTTTAATTACATTTTCATGATGAAGAACTAGTTTTAAGTTTTTATATAGGTCTATTCCAAAGTATCAAAATTGCATAAATTTTGCATTTTTGGATGTATACACTTTTTGTTGGTTAATTGTGTGACTTAATTTGCCTTACTTAAAG